>NC_141135.1:148451893-148751893 GCF_053477565.2 Lygodium microphyllum | reverse complement strand
TAAGGATCTATGCACCTTTTTGTCTGAAACAGTGCAGTGAAACAACTTTTATTTGTTTTGCTTTAAATTTCTCATGGACATGGGAAAGGTATTTACAAATGCATGCTCCCCTTGATAACATTTTCATGATCATCAGCTTGAAATATAGGGACTGTGACTGTCTGTGTTTTCAAGTCTCAAGATATGGCCGAGTTTTGATCCTTCTTACCTCCGTCCAAGTTGACATATCTCTATGTTGCAAAAAGGGTTTTTTGCTGTGGATTTAAACTTTGTCTTTAGTGCCCATTAATTTTGAAGATGTGAGTGAAATTAGTGCTCCCGCCATCTCTCGTCTAGACATGAACATGGCTTTTGGCCCGCCAGGAAAGAGTCCAAAAATTAACGCTGTGCAGTCCTGCAGTCATGATTGCTTGGTATTATAACAAGAAAATTTTCAGTGATTTACCTCAAACCTGCTTGCAAAGAGGACTGGATACTTATTTCCTGATAACAACCATAGCTAAGTGCAGAAGGAAATACATAAGGTGCAATGCTGATGTGCATACTTGTTAGTTACATCGTCTCCTTTTCTGTGTTAGGTATTATAGCCTTTGAAACACTAGATATTGTTGCTTTTGGTGGAACTTGTGCGAGATTAATGATGCCCTAAAGTTTTCTATCAATCTCTTGATTTGCATGCTACTGACATGACTCTCCTGTACCAGGTTGGCTTGATGGAGCGTGAACTTTACAAGAGGGAGATGATCCTGTTAGTGCTTGAGGCCCATCAGATGTTTTGGAGATCCTTGTTATTTTGGGTTAAACTGATAGATTTTACTATTTGTAATACAAACCGGAAATTTTGGAGTGCAATAATTCAGCTCTGTACTCATATCTCTGTGAACTTGAAGATGTTTTCGGGGTGGAAGTTTCGAGCCCAATACTATTTCCACCTCTAAATGGATTACTCGTTGTTGCTTTCATTTCTTTGTAAATTTAAATATGGTGGCACAAAAGGCTCATTCATTCCATGGCTTTGATAGGCAATAAAAGGGCTTGAAATGATGTTCATCCTGATGTTGTGATGATGCATGAGCCATAAGTTGTATGTAAGTTTTCCATGTATATTTTGGAGGTCCAATCTTTTTGTATGTATGTAATTCAAGAGCTTTGCATTTTTCTGAGATGAGATTAAAAAGCATGATGGTGGAGGGGAGTTCAAATAATCAAGTATATTCATGCTGTTATTAAAACATATATAGCACTCCACAAGTGTGAGAATGACTTCAAATGCTATTTTTTTTGTACAATTGATTAAATTTATACTTTATGCTTACCACTTGTAAAGAAATACTCATCCAAAGATAGCAAACACAATTGTATGACAAAGCATAGATTGATAAAGAACACAAGGTTAGGGTACCTCATTGACAATGAACACTGGAGAATATAATGAATGAATGATGAATGGATATATGCACAATCATCAATGCAATAAACACACTATGCAAAGCTAAAATATTGACCCTTGAATTCTCGTGTCTCAAGGATTGAGGTAGAGTATAAGCAGGAGAGTCGTACTCTAATAAATCCCAAAACATAGTAGATGGTCTTTGAAATGTCAGGTAGCAATAAAGATAGCTAATAAAAGGTTGGGTTAGTGTATGACATAGCACTTCGGGATAGAATCAACAAAATGTAGATTGGATCATGTTGTGGCAGTTGGGTGATAGGTTGGAATAGCAAAGTACAAATTTGCGTGAGTTGTGGCAGTGCCAATATAGCAAATATAGGGTTTGTTTTGATGATATCACAAGCTTGTGATAGAAAGAATATTTTAAAACGCATGGTGGAACAGATTTGTAGTTGTAAATGTAATTGTTTTGGTGAAGACAACAAATTGGAAATAGTTTTCACCAACAGTAGCAAAAGGCTAGAGGACATGCACCTAAGAATGGACAAAAGTGGGCAACAACTCATTGAGATATTCTCTTGGAGTGTGGCCATAAGAGAGATGACACTTGTAAGCTATAAAGACGAGATTAAACTTGAGTGGTGGGTAGCTCGTCTATTTATAGATAGATGGGTCCTTCCAAATTAGAGTTTTGACTTATTGGATAGACACTAAGATTGTGTTTATTTTTAATAAAGTTTATTAAATTTGAGTTTTGGGGCTATTATTAAGAGCCAATTAAGTTATAATGCATTTTTAGCTCAATATCCCCTTTCATGTCTAAAACTGGAGCAAGGCAATATACATCCTTCAAAGATGTCAAGTAGTAGCAAATGTGCTCATAAGAGTTTTGGATCATTGTCTGGCAGAGCACTTGAGGAGATCAACAAAATGCTATCAGTATTGGTACAGTAAACGTAGGACCTATTGATAAGGTCAAGAGTTAGTGAAAGCGAGTAGAGGATAAAAGTATGTTGGAATACGATTTGTAGTAGTAAACACAACTATTCTAGTGAAGACAATAGATGGGAAGGTCTTCACCAACGGTAGAGCAAAAGGCTGGATAGTAAGTGCATGATGATGGACAATAGTGGGCAACAACTCGAATTGAGATATCCTCTTGGGGTGTGGACATAAGAGAGATGACACCTTGCAAATTGCAAAAATGAGATTGGAGCTAAGTAGTGGATAGCTTGTTTATTAATAGATGGATGTGTTATTCCAAATTAGGGTTTGGCTTATGAAACATAGACACTCTCTGGAGGATCATATTTCTTTTTAATAAAAGGGTGGTAAATTTGAGTTTGAGGCTGTTTTTACTGAGGGCTTTATAATGTATTTTTAGCTAAACACCTCCTTTTATGCCTAAAATTGGAGCTAAGAAGGGATAATCAAGATAGGCTAGGATTTTCCTTTTACCCCAAGGCTTCACATCCCAAAGTATCTAAGATATTGGGTAAAGGGTCCTCGTCGGTTGCCCAATGACCTACTAAGACTACATAGGCGATGGTTATCTTACCAAGGGAGCCCAAGTGATTACCCCATAGAGGCCAAGGCATCAGATAAAGGGTCATTGTCAGTTGCCTAGTGGCCTATCAAGACATGTAAAAGTAGATAAAACCACAATGGATTGTTTTTTTTTTGTTTGTTTGGAGTGTTATTAATCATAGTTTTCATCCTATTGAGTAATTTGTAACCTTAGGAAAGAATAAAAGGGATGGTTAGACCTAGCACATCACAAAACGGATGTGTTGATAAAAAATGAAGTAAGGAGACAATCCTAGGAAAGTATGAGTGTCGATAAAGAAGGAAAGTATGGGCTCATCCTTTTCAAAATGCTTTGTTTATCAGCGATGCCAAACTTTTGGAACATGAAAATTTCATGGCCTAGGTTGGGTTTCACATGTGCTCTTGTTACACTACAACATTGAAAATTGTCTTTAAATTTTAAGATTCACACATAAATAAAACCTATTCACATTCACATAACTAATCAATGCGGGGGGTATGTAAGAAAGCGAGGAGACTGGCCTAGGAGATTGTCGTGTGAGCTGTGCATGTTTAGAAGAACATAATGCCAATACATAGGATGGGTTAGTGCAAATTGTTATGCTCATGCAAAATGCTATGCAATGGTGCCACTTGGACACTACACTTGCACAGGAAAAGGAAGGAGAGTGAATTGCATCTCTAGTTAAAAACTTGTGAAATGAATGGTCTCCAAGGGCACCTCAAGTAAGGCAAGAACTTGGCCTTAGGAGGAAAAGGATCCTTGTTGGTCTAGAGTATAAAGCTGTAATAAGGAAGACTAACTAAGGAGCGCCCAACTATCCAAGTTGCCGCTTTGATCAACATGGATCTCATGTAAGCATTAGTGCCAACCTACAAAAGATAGGTCAGTAGAAGCAAAAATATTACATAAAACTATAGAACATGCATGCCTCAACTTCAATGAGAAGTGCTTGTCAGTGTAATGAGTTGGGTTTGAAGAGGGTCACACTACCAAAAGTTAGGCATGCTAAAGATATAGGGAAGTAAGAGTAAGGATGCACAGTGGAAGAGAGAAGCTAGGCTAGAGCATGCCTTCTGAGAATCAATAGATATGTAGGTGGGATATGTGGTAAGTTTATGGTTAGTGTCACATACATTGAACAAGAGGAAGTCTCAACAATTTGTTGAATCAAATGATGTCTAGGGAAGTGGACTCAATTGCTTCTCTTTGCATTGGATATAAAGGGAAATAGGAGGATACTCATCAAGCCTATCCTCAAGGGAGATGAGAAGTACTTGAGGATCATGAACTGTAGAATAGTGGCATTGGCAAGCCAATCAAATAATGCTTTGGATGAAGTGGGGGTAGATGGTCTAGCCGCCATGAGTTTATTAGGGCCAAAAACGCTTCAAAAAATGCACTTTTGTTAATCACGGGATTAAGGAAAGGGCCAAAGAGAGTTTGCCACGTGTGCAAGAATATGGTATTCTTGTCTCCTCATTTTTGGAGATAGTAGAGTCGACTCCGTGGTTCTCTTCTCTCTTTTAGTCAAAATCTCCAAACTCTAACATGCTTTGATGGTCCCGAAGTCCTTATTTAATTATAAAATCTGACAAAATCGGTTATGATAACGATGTTGTGAAGTTAATAATAACTGTTTTGAAAGTCGGGAGCTTTTGGCGCCCCCATTATATTTTCATTAGTCTTTTCACTATTTCTTCTTCGTTCATTCATCTTTCTTGGTGAGCTTCTTTCTTTTCTCATTTGCCTTTCTCAGTGAGCGCTTTTCTCTGCAATTTCAATCTAAGTATGGCATCCAAAAGACGCCCGTCTCGTTTAGTAGACTCCTGCACTGTCTATGGCCAAGGAGTAGACAGAAATTGGGAGCCCAAAACCTTTTGCATAAATGATTGGGTGACCATGTTGCCCTCTTGCAAAGGCTCTCTCAAGGTCAAAAGAAGAAAAATAGAGGATATAAAACATCACTGGAAAGGGCGTATCATTGCTTTCAAAATTACACATGAAGGGTGGTTAATCAAAGTGCAACATGTTTACATGGCCAACGGTATGTACTTATCTCCTAATGAACGTGTTTGCCAGCAAACACATTGTAAGTCTTAAGTTGATAACATATTTGAATTTTTAATAAATTTAAGCAAGTATTAATATTGAATTCTTCGTTGTAAATATATTTCCATCAACAAGTATTGAATGGCAACCTGTGGAGAGTTTGAGTGAAACTTTGGATGCGATTCATAAGACGTTTGCAGACATTATATATGCTGATGAGACCGTCGGTTCTTTCAGTGAGATAAGAATTTTTATATATTATGCACAATATGTGGTTCCATCTAAAGAGGGTACATATGGACATATCGAGGATTTGCCATTGCCAAGTCTCTCCTCTCTTATTTGGGAGGTTTCAGATAAGGCAACCATGCATAGTTTTAAATTCAAAATATGTCAAGATATTCAAAAGTCCATGACAGCTGGAAGGATCTCATGAAGAATACGCCTGTCATGGTTTATCCCCTTACATATCTTTGTGGGTTGCTTCAAAATAGCAAACTTACAGAGAACAAAAGTATATTGGCTAAGTAGAAATTTTGCAAGCGCAGAACTAGATAACATTATAGGGAAGCTTTGGAAATCTAGAGATGTTGACCATAAGGGTGACACCATGAGGTGTATTGTATGCCCCCAATCCTTGTCTCTGTGTTATAATATAGCACGACAAACTCTTGCTTTGGGTTTTGATTATAGGAGATACAAACTTAAATTAGGCATGTGGATTCCCTTGGATTCAGATACAGATTGCATGCCCTTCAATCTTAAGGTGCAAGTTATAGAAAATGAGGTAAATATCGCTTCCAATTGGAATCTTAAAGATGTAAGGGATACCTTGGAGATACTAGACGGTACATCCCCAGAATATAAGTTCAAAGTAAACGGTAAAATAATAGGGAAAAGAGCTGAACGCTTTTTCTCTTGTATGAGTTGCTTGCCTCCTTCAATTGTAAGCTTCGAGCCATAAAATTGAAAACATTACATTGGACAAAAAGCTTTTCATTGAACGAAGAGTCACAAAATTGAAGTGTAGATATACAAAGATCTTGCCATTTGTATCTATTTTTCTTCTTTTATCGTTGTAACTTCTTCGTCACTTTTTGAAAAGATAGACCTTGCAGTTGCAGTGGCTTTTTTTTTTTTTTTGGTTGGTTGAAGAATTTAACTTGGACAGGGGCCTTCTTCTCTTGAGGGGGTAGATGAGAAGATGGATGAGAAAGTGTTGGCATTTCTGTCTTTATGGAGCTTGCCTTACTTGTCTTTCCAGATGACTTGCCTTTTTCCTTACTCTTAGTTAAGGATTTAAGTGGAGGAGAGTCGGGGTTGACTGGCGTGATTGCCCTGTCCAAAATTAACTCAATACATCTCTCTCTTGTCCACCATGTGTATGATCCAGGGTAATCTTGGCACTGCAAGGAAAATTGTAATAAGTTGTTAGGTGAGTGATAGTTCGTACTTGTAGGGAGTAAAAACAAAGAAATTGAATGATTATAAAATTTGATAATTATGTTGTTGCTCAAAATCTAATAACGTTGCTCAAAACACAATGTGAAAGATACTTACATTAACCCCATCTATCTTGAGAATCTTTGAATCTATTGTCCTACAAACATTTGAAATTACTCTCCATCCACAAGAATACACATCATTTTGTAAGGGCACTTCTTGTAAGAGAAAACTATATGGTTTTTGAGGATCAGCAATATCCTCACATGTAGTGTCCAAAAAGGTTACCACCAACCTCCTAGCATTGTAAATGGAAACATGTTATAAAAAAAGGACAATAAATAAAATAAACAATAAACCAAAAAGTGAGGATTTGTATTCAACGCACATTTTTGCTTGACTGTGGATACCCCTAAGAGAGTTCATAAGGATAATTTCTTGAGTGAGAATATCAATATATATTAAGCTCCAATGTCCTCTGCAAAGTAAAATGTTAGTAAGAAATGCATACTATAAAGAAGTATACATTACACCCTTTGCAAAATTGCATATCTTTTGACGTAAGGAAAAAAAATATAGTAGTTTGTAATTGGATCGAACGATCTAAAAAATAGTTCTATGTTTGAACGAGATTTTGAAAACAATTCCACTGATAGCAGTGGATCAACGATAAATATAGTTTTAGAGATTTCTTGGCTAAGAGAAGAAATCAATGCCCTAAAACCAAAAGCAAAACCAAATGAATGTCAATTGCAATGAATAAAACAACACTATCATTCCGTTAAAAAAATTTGAGCAAAAAATCCTTACCTTATGCAACAAAAGACTACTGAATTTGACAATTGAATATCTTTCTTAACAAACATTCCTTTGTCCTCAGGGGAAATACTAAGATAGTCTTCTGAAGAAGTGCAAGAGACATTCACAACCATTTGCCCGTATACCTCACCCATTCTCTTCAGATTGACAAGACCAAGGACATCGATTTTTCTCTTGCAAACTTCATCCTCTGACTCTTGTGGTCATTCTTGATGGGCGACTTCTTTAGGTTCTTGATAGGCAGACACTTGTTCGGAGGTGGTCTTTGCACGGTGTAAATGTGTCACGTCCTTAATCACTAGCTGTTTCACACTCCTAGACAATTTTGGAGGAACATTAAGGATCTCAAATGCTTTTTTATCAGAAGTGGGCAAGGGCCTCAATACCTTGTCGAACCTATACCCGATTCTGCTAACCATACTAAAGTCTTTGTTCATCAAAGTCATTCTATGAGCATGGGCAGGAGCAATGTAAGCATCGTTCATAAAATCAATAACGAAGTCTTCAGCAGCCTCCTGAAGGCAAAGAATGGCTGCAAGCTACCATTTTTTTTTGCATGCCAACTTCAGTGGACACCCTTGATAATCTAAAAGAAATATCTTTGACAACCCTAATAAATATTGTCTTTGGAATCACATGCTGTGTAGCTCTTTATGCCTTCCTTATCTCACTAAAACATTTCTGAACATAAAAAAATCTAGACTTTCTCTTTCTCTTCGGCTTGGAAGGGTTTTCTTCTCCATGGGAATAAGAGGGTCCAGGATGCTCTGTCTGTTGAATATCGGGATGTTATGAGGACACAATGTGAAAAAGTATGGAATGCATCATCATCCGACTTCTCTATTGGGGCTCTAAGGGAGGTTGGAAACTTAGCAGTTGTTGTAGGGTAGGACTGTACATGATGAAGCTTACTTTGGGTAGGAGAAACTATCTCTGCACTAGATTGTTTAGATTCCATGGCAGGAGACTGAGGGCAACCAGGGGTAGGTGGGATCTGAGGGAAACCAGGGGTAGGTGGGATCTTAGGTGGGTTCTCAGGATGGAAATATTGAGAAGTTGAAAGCCTTGTCTCCTCCTTACTCTCTTTATTGTCTACATACACCTTCCTTGTAGTCTGCTTTGTCCTAGCCATGAAACTACAAAAAAATTAGACTTGTTAGAACATTTAAAAACCATGAGTAAAAAATGAGACTAGTTAGAATATTAAAAAACCATAAGTAACCCAAACAGAAATAACAAATACGACGCAATAGGAGAAAAAGCCCAGGTTTGAAGTGAAGCTCCTCGCACCGTATTTGCGGATGACCGATACGACGCGATAGGAAAAAACCGTGGGTCTCTCACTCTCTTAGTCTCAATCTCTCTCTCACCCTCACTCACTCATCTCACAATGAAAGTAAGTGCACAAAGTTTACACACACATGAATAGCTTATCTTATTCATTCTCATCCTGTTTATAAAATTTTTTATGGTTAGGGTTTCCCCATCCCTCTTGGGCATCCAGCTAACCTTTGGGCCTTAAGACTAGTCATCTCTTATTGCATGCTTTTTCTATGGTGAGAATGAATCTTTACAATTTTTCCTTGGAAGCATATAGTATCATTACAACTTGTACGTGATTATGTTCAGCTTGCAGATTTACTTTATAAATTAATATAATTTTTATAAAATTTTGGCGATTCAAATGTGGAAGTGCTTCATGCATCATGTCGTGGTTAATAATCTAAAAAATTAGGCTCCTTCACTATGCTTGCTTGTACATTGCATGTTGCTTACTTCTTGTGATTAACATTATTCCCCTCCTAGATGAGTGTCAATCCCATGGCACTCTTCGTCATAGATGGTATGCTTCAGCTTACACCAAAGATGTAGATACTAGGGACTGTTGTGTGTTGTTCTTGGAGGAGTTCTTTAGATTGTTGATGGCATAGAAGCTTCTTGTTGTAAGGTACATTGTGGCTGGAGTGGTGGTAGATATCCTAGTTGCTAAAGTTTATGGTATTCCTTGGGATTCCCTTTGTGGGTTTCTATGATGATTAGCCTATTGGCAAGTTTCCATGGTGAATCGAAGGTCAAAAATATTGGATTGAGGATGGAAGAACTTGAAGAGAAGCTGATGGCACATTACTCATTGGGATTTTTAGTACATGCAATTTAAAAATACCTCTTGTGGGATTGCTTAATAGGGGACATTGCTAGTCTTCTTATTGTGCACATGAAATATTTTATTAGTTTGGGAGAGATGTCAAAATTGAAGTGTTATCCCGCACTTGAGGACCCAAATCGTGCATAGGTTATGGTACAAATATTATATAAGGTCTTTAGTAGTTGTAGTTGCTTCTAGTGAGATTGAAGAGAATGATCTCTTTTTCCAATGCTTTTTTGCCTTTCTTTGTCAAGGGCATTGATATGATACAAAGAAGAATGTAATTGGTTATCCAAGCACCATTGGCACAGGACAAATGACAAGCGTACTTAGAACTAACACACGCAGACACTGACTATAGTCAGCATTTGGGTTGCAGAATGAGGCAAAAATCACAACAAGAGATCAAACACCAAATGTACTCAATGTTGAATCCAAAACACATTGATGAAATAAGGACAATGCAAATATTAGGAAACAATATGGTCACAACACCATAGGATTTTGAGAATAGGTAGTGATGGATCATAAGTACTAACAATTGCAAGATATAAGATCAAGATAGTACTATTGTTGAATGTATTGAATGGGAAGGATACAATATAGGCTGTACTATTAGAGAGCACTCAAGATGCAAGTCAAGAGAGATTTGCAAAAGGGACTCAAAAGAGATATGGCAGTGAAGCAATATAACCCTTTGATACTTAACCTCTAAGGTTGTGTGTATGCTCCAACAATAACAACAATGATCCACTTTCCTTCTTTATATAGGCCATTTCCTTGCAACAGGACATTCTTTCTACCCATGTGGCATGCTAGGTAGTCTTTATTGCTTCTACACCCATCAACTCCTCAATGCACTGCTAGTAGATCTTGGCTTTAAAGGCCACTAACTGCCGCTGCTTTTAATACTGGCATGTATGGTGGACTCGGACCCATGAAGTCAGTCACACTAATCTTGTCGTCATTCTTTGTGTTAGGCACATCAAACTTTGACGGCACAGGTGGGGTGAGAAGAGTGAAAGATGGAAGATGAGGTAGTAGAGGGTGAGGGGGGTTGGGATTGGGTGCATGAAAAAGTTGAGGTGCTATACTAGGCCAGGAGGTAAGTAGTGGAGTGGTGGGAGGGGGTTTTACTGGAGGTAGTGCTACTGCAGCCATAGATCCATTTGAGTCAAGAGGATGGGCTACATAATGTTATGGTAGATGAGCTTTGCCGCTAACTTCTCTAGGTAGATGGCATTGAGTTTGATCTACTGCTACAAAGCTGGTCCTACTCGAAGGTGATCTAGACGAGGTGGGTTTGGAATCCTTCTAGTTCAAGTTATGCTCAGACTTGGCACTTAGGAGGACATGGATTTGGTGCTAGCGCTTGAGGGAGAGGGCCTCAAAGAGAGTCAGGTAGGCCTAGAGTTGGGTAATATTGGCAAACTTCACGTTGGAGGTAAGGGCAGAGATATCTTTAGAGTGGATTGCCAGGATTGGGATCATTGAGTCCTCAATTTGGGCCTAGGTCATCCAAATTAGGGGAGTATTCCTTTGAGTTTTGGCATGATTCTTGTCTAGATTTTGCCTTGGGCTAGGGTTAGGGACACTCCATCAGTGCTTTAGGGTAGGGTGTAGGTCCATTGAATCCTAGCCCCCAGACAAGAAATCAAGGGAAAATGCTAGCCTTCTTTATGGCCTAGGCCACTCTAGCCCATTTCCTCTGGGATGTATTGCCAAAGAAGGTCAAATTTTGCCTTCAAGTCCTAGTTCAGCACTGCATGTTAATGTACCTAAATTGAATCCGCCACTTCTGCATTTTATTGCACCAATGCCATGCAGTGCTTTATCAAACCTAGCATTCTTAATAGGCTGGCTACCCCAAGCGTAGAGTACTACATGGCTAAGCACACTAACTCCTACCCCCATGTCTACAATTCCCTTTCTTATGGTATCTCTGAGAGCTAAGACCAGTAAGACAACATGCATTTCCATGCCTTCCCAAAAAACATTGACGTGCAAGGACTTGCTACGAGTCCCAACATATTCACCTTGCCATAGGCAAACATACGTATAGTCACCACTTTTAGTAAGGGCTGCATGACTTCTTCAAAGTTTGCAAAGCCACCGGTAGAGAAACCCACCGTCACGTCTAAGGAGGGGGTCGTCACCCATCACAACCCACCAAACCTCAAGACTGGAAAATCACTAAAGCCAAAGCTAAGGCCTATGAACCAAAGCTCTAATGGATACCTAAACATCAAGGCCCGCCATACCTAGGAGAAAACTCCCATGACCCTGCAAGGCTAAGAACCCGCACTCAAAACCTAGAAGGCCGAGATGGTGATGGGTTATTGGGCAGTGGTACTAGGCTATTGATCATCCTTTTTGAGGACTTGGTCTTTGCCACTCTGCAGGGTGAGTTGCTCCTTCTTTTTGAGCACCTCAATGCTCTCCATTGTGTCCTGCATGAGGTTGGAGATGGACTCTGCCACAACTCATATCTCAAGATGAGACTGGGAGGTATCTGCCATTGCCAAGGAAAGTTGAGAGGCTAGGTCAACAGGGATGGGTGGGGGAAAGAGAAGGGTGAAGTATTGATCATGCACCACCTTGATGGTTGACAGTGAAGTGCCTATGGGAGAGGTGTTTTGTCTTGATAAATAGGTGGTCCAAAAGTACATGTGCCCAAGAAATAGGAGTATTAGGAGGAAAAAAGAAAAGGGACACTACCTTTTTGAAGATGCTAAATGCCTTGACCTGCAAATAGATGGACTCGGTAAGAATTTGAGGGCGTCGAGCTTGGTCTTATGGTTGTTCACCATATGGGCAAGTAAGTAGAGCATCCTCTATACTCTTTTTGTGGAGATCTTATATGTGTTGCCCTAGATCTAGACGATGAAGACATTGATTAGCTGCTCCAAGAGGGATTGTGTCAGAGTGGACAAGGGTAGAGCCCCATGGGAGGTTAGTAAATTGGGTGAGCTATAGGTAATCTTGAGCATCTCTAAGGGCTATAGGGTTGATGGGTGTAACCTCCTTGATGGTGAGCTAGAAGGATGCCATGGCAAGAAGGATGCCATGGCAAGAAGAGGGGAAGATGTCCAGAGATAGAGAAAGCAAGAAGAGGAAAATGAGAGATGTGCACAAGTGTTGGGAAAAAAATAAGGGGTTTGAGGAAGAGATTCTTTCTTAAGAGAGAATGTGATGAATGCGAATAGATAATGGCCAATGCATGTGTGCCATATCAATAAAATAGAATATAAGCAAACATGATTAAGATGGGTTTTTTGAGATACCAGGCACAGCACTGTTGCAACGACTGCATGAGGTAATGAGTGGATTCCATAAATGAGTGCCACCTTAGCAAAGATGGGGATATTTGAGAGCCATTCGATGTGGAGGTGAGCAACCAGTGGGAAATGAATGCCAAGATTTGATGGAAAAAAGGGAAGCAAGGGAATCTAGGTTAATAGGGAATGAGCACTAGAGGCCTTCAGCATGATAATGACACAGTCAAAATCTATTAACATGCTTTGACAACAATTTGCCCTATCAAATATAATGAATTAGTGGCCATAATCATGAAAGACCCAGAAAGGACCACTCCATGAAAACTTGAGCTTGCTGAGAAGTTTTCCCATATGGGTCTTAAAGACCAAGATGAGTTGGCCCTTCTAGAACAATTATGTCTTGGATAGTTGGTCAACTTGGTGCTTCTATCCAATGCTTGGACCTTGGACATAATATGTGTTGCAAATCCAATCTTCTTCTAGTTGGGAAATGGCTTCCATCCAGAATGGAAGTGATTCTTCTAGAATGAGCCAGTCTTTCACCACGAGTCGAAAACTTGGGACTTCAAATTCCAAGGGGGTAATGGCTTCCAGGTCGAATGCTAGTTTGTACAGAGTCATGTAGGTGGTGACTTTGAAGAAAGTCTAGAAAGCCCATAGTGTTGCAGGAAGCTTAATATCCCAATCTTTTCTATTCTTATCTTTAATCTTGGTTAGAGTTTTACCTAAGACTTTATTGGTGGACTCAACTAAGCCATTAGCTTGTGAGTAGTAATGAGAAAATTTCTTATGAACAATTAGAAAGAATAGCATGGAATCCTTGATGAATTTATTTACAAAGTGTGTACCTCAATATCATTGACTAGTTCGATTGGAGTGCCATAGCTTATGAAGATATCCTTAAATAAACATTTGGCAACTAACTTAACAATGTTGTCCAATAGGGGCCATGCTTCTATCCATTTGGTGTAGTAATCCATTGACGTGAGTACATAGTTATTTCTCCTATATGCTTGTAGTGGGAGAGATGGGACCAATGAAGTCCAATCCCCACTTCTGGAAGGGTTCCAGAGGTGGGATTGGCTAGAGTGGCAAGCGATCTCTAGCTCCAGGTTTAGCCAACCATTGAAAGGAATCATAGTGCTAGATTCAGTTGCGAGTATCAGCATGCATGGTCAGCCCACCACAAACTAGCTTACTAAATTTTGTGGGTTGTAACTTCCATGGTGAAGTGATCACTAGCAACTCCTTGATGAACTTCCTCCAAGACAATAGGTTGCTCCATAGGGAGGACCACTCTTTGTAGCATTCTAGAGAGAGTGCTGTAATACAATTATTCCATGAGAATTTCAAAATGTTGGTTCTAGAGAGCGAGTTGTTTCCATTGGTCCTTTTGGAAATGGGGCGGAAGTACATCAGTTTTCAAGAAAGTTGTCATTTCTTCATACCACAACTACAAAGGATTTGGTGCATTTATTGCTGTGGAAAATAGTTGGGCATCTGAGAAGGCAACTTTGATACCAATTTATGGTTCTGCAAAATCAAGCTAGGATAGAAAATATGCAATTACATGCTGGTTGCCAAGATGATAAATGATTGTGCAATCAAATTCCTACAGCATGAGAATCCATCGAGCGAGTCACCCAGTGATGTTTTGTTGCTTGACCAAGTAAAATAGTGCTAAATGATCTACATGAAAAACAAAGGAATGTCCAAGCAAATAATGTCAAAACTTCTTGATGGATTAGATAATGTAAAGACACTCTCTTTTGGTTATTGAATAGTTTTTCTTGGCATTAGACAATCTTCTACTAGCATAGAATACTAGTCGGAACTAGCCATTGGCATCCTACTGCCTAAGCACCCTTCCAATAGCAATATTAGATGCATCTATAAATACATGGAAAGTCTTGTCCCAATTTGGTGGGATCGCAATAGGAACTTTAGAGAGTAATAGTTGAAGGCATCTGAATGCCAAATCAGCTTCTTCATTTCATTGGTTGAGCCAAGAGTCACAAGTGAGCCAATTTGCTCAGGGGAATAGCCAAGTGAGCCAAGAGTCGCAAGTGGCAGCCATGCCACCAAATTCGGCCTAAAAATTGGAGTAATGAGGATGGAAAATCTAGTACTATAGCTTGCATAATTGCAGTCACCTTAGTGGGGTTGACAGCAATGTTATTTTACAAAATGATATGGCCTAGTAAAATACCACCTTGAATAGCAAATACACATTTGAGCAGAATTAAACTTAAACTTATCTCTCAACATCTTGTGAGACAAAGCCAAAGGTGTGTCAAGTGCAACATGGCCTTTCCAAAGACATTGAAATCATCCAAAAATACCCTAATAAATTTAGACAAGTAAGTCCCAAAATTATCCTACATGTCTCTCTAAAAGAGAGCTAGAGACTGAACCACATCACTATACAAACATATACTCATGCAATGATGAAAATTGTCTTATCTTGGACTTTAGGAGCGAGGCACACTTGATTGTAGTTGCTAAGACAATCGAGAAAGGAGTACATCTTGTGACTAGCTACTTTATCTAAGATGGTATCTAGGTAAGGGATAGGGAAGAGATTCGGGATTGTGGTTGCATTAAGCATAATATAATCCACACATATCCACAACTTCTTCTTCTTCTTTGGAACAAATGGAAATCGAGGACATCCAATTTGGTTGATCTACTAGAGTGATGAAACCTACTCTTAGCCATCGAATAGTCACCTTCTATGTAGTCTAGGTTCTAAGTTTTGAAATTGTTTGGACTATTGTCCTTTTCTTGCTCTTTGAAGACTTGAGGTTGATGACTCTAGGGTTGCATAAATTGTTCACTAATTTGAAGAACATTTATGAGACACCAAGGTTTAAGGTCGACATTAGCCTTTAAGAACTCCTCTTTCTCATAATCACTTAAGATCTTGACGATATTGACTGTTTTAGCGATAGTTGGTCAGCATTACAGGGCGGGGGTGGGACAACATTGGTCAAAATTACATTGACCTTGTGTTGATTCTAGCAGATTGTCAAGTTATCCTTATCCCAATTATGATAGGACTCTCGCTTGGCATAGCCAAGATCTTCCCAATAGTAGGCGGTAATCTTCATTAACATGCTCTATATTTAGGACTAGGAGGGAAACCACAAACTAAACTTTGGCAATTTTGAGAAGTACAGACTTGATGATGCTTGGAGATTGTACTCATTTGTTGATTGGCCATCCTCACTAGGAAGGGGGTTGGTTTCCAATCCATCAATCGTAATTGTTGGCAAGTCACTAGTGTGATGATGTTGACCCCGGATCCATTGTCGCGCAAGACATTTGAGATGATCTAGTCCTTACAGAATACAGAAATGGCCAGATTAGATAGGGATCCTATTGGGATGGGCTGGATCTTTTGAATAGTTTCCTTTAAAGCATGGGCCATCATGGCCACTACTTCTAGTTCATCAAACAATATTAGGCACTTGGATTGAATCATTTTCAAGAGGTGATATTTGAAAGCTGGGACCAGATTTAAGAGATTACCTAGTGGGATAGTAATGTTGAAAGGTCCCCATCCGGTTGATGCTCTAGATGAGTTTGGAATAGCGATTTGTTGTTGAGCAAGACATTCCAGATCCACACCAAACAAGAATACTGGAATGGCTGGATCAGACAACAAGGGACCTCTTGGGACGATACTAGATCTTTTGAATTGTTTCCTTTAAAGCATGGGCCATCATGACCACTATTTCTAGTTCAAGTAATATCAAGCACTCAGATTGAATCATTTTTAGGAGGTGATATTTGAAAGCCAAGACCAGATTTAGGAGATCTCTTAGTGGGATGACAATGTTGACAGGTCCCCACCATCCGGTTGATGCTTCGCATGAGTTTGAAAAACAACAAAAATGCTTGGCATGTTCCTTTCTGCAGAGCTCCAAGTTTGTTTTCATTGCATCGACTTTTACTACCTTCGGGATTAGCTTATGGGATTTTTCTTTTCCACTATTCGAGATGATAATCCAAATTCTTCTTGTGAGATTTTTTGATGTTGACATTTGGAATGTGACTATTGTGCTTGCCAGGATGAGTTTTTGGCTGCTTTCATATTTGAATTTGAGGGCAATTTTTGAGTTCTTCACTTCACTTGATTGCATATCTTCTTGCACACTTTGTTTGTTTTTCTCTTGGATAATATAGTCCGATGGTGAACTTTGCAACTCTGGATTTTTTATTAAGTTGGGTTTGGTTTTCATTCCATGGTTGTGTGGATGCCGAGTAGATAGTGGTTTCTTTGAGCGGCTAGGCTGATTTTGGGGTTTAATATCTGAATGAAAACTTGGGGTTGAATATTGCATGGCCATTGGCCATCTTTCCACATGGTGGCCAACTCTCTCTTGCTTGGCCAATGAAGTGTCTACGGGTCACAACATGGCCTTCTTGTAGGTTTTATTGGACCAAATAATCACATGCATATCCAATTTGGACAATCTCTTGTTCTCCATTGTGTTAGCACAAGGCAAAAGTATTGGGCCTTGTCCTTGTCTTTTTTGAGCATTATAGGCTCAGGTGTCCAGATACTTAGACCTCTAGTGTCCTTCCCGTATATTTTTAGCCTGTTGTGCATGGCCATGTTGCAAATATTGCACTATCTTTGGTTTAGGCCACATTTAGCCTGAATATGTTTGAGATTGTTGCACTATCTGCACTAGAGGTTTTAAACCTTATTCTTCTTGGTGTTTTCCATTGTTTTCTTTCCTTTGTCCTTCTTTTTTCTCTTAGGTCTCTTTTTTAATTCTCCCTCTTCAGATTCAAATTTTGCACTTCTAGATTTGACTTCCAGGTCGTTAGAATCAAGTGGATGCATTGTTATCATCACATTCATGTTTGGGGGTGGGCTTATTGAATTTCTTCCCTTTTCCTGACTTTTCTTTTGGTAGGAACTACTCTAACCTGAGAGCTTTCTTATAAAATGGGCCAATCTATTACCTGATATAGATCATCGAAAGTGAATACTTTCTAGATAGGTTTGTTGAAACTTTGGAACATAAAGGGTATTTAGCATTTCATCTTTTGGTTGAGATGGAGCCAGCCAACTATGGCTATTGGATGTACCTAATTTGAGAACCCCCAGGTGTAGTGCAATGATCGTACATGTATTTATTTATTTTTTTCTTTTTTTCCCTTTTTTTGATGGGGCTTTCAACCTTAGAAGAGAGAACAAAGGGATGGCAAATGTTTGGAAGGCTAAGAATGGTTACTCTTTGAGAAAATAGATTTGTTCAATCTTTAAGCCTCGACTTGAAGGTGTAAAAAATATGTCATTAATAAAGAGTTTGAAGTTTGAGAGATGGCTGAAATTCTTGGGTAGCCATTGCACTTTATGTTGGAATGGTAGAGAGCTTGAGGTGGTAGATGAGGTTTGCTCAGATTTCTTCTTGCATTTCCTTGGAGTTCGTTTAGAATCATACACATTCATGTCTTTAGTCTTGCTTGTATCTAGAGGCCTTTCGTAGCTTGATGACTTGCTGCTTCTTTACTTCCTTAAACATAACATTTGCCACATGTTTATTTGCATTCACTTGATAGAAATTGAGAACAGTTGAGTTCAGTGAGGACTTTAAAAAATTTGAAAATTGTTATTTAACATCACTAGTAGTTCGTGCTGTTAATAGTCAATTCCTTCTGATTGCTCCCTCCCTGCACAAAAAATGTTACAATGCTTTCAAGTATTGTAGGGATACTAATAGTGTGGTGTGCATGGATTTTTTGATGTTTTTTGTTTTTGTAATTTCTATTGTATATAAAATTGTAATGTATAAGTGTGGTGGATTATGCTGCATGATTGCTCTACCAAGATTTGAGCCATTGATAGAAGCTAGGCTTGTATTGGAGTGTAGCGTATGTGTCAAGAAGTTGTGGTAGTTTTGCAATTAGGGTTAGATATGTTGCAACATCAAGTACGACACCTCCTTGATTTAATCTACTCACAACATGGAGCTCTTCTTTTGTGAGGATTTTGCTAGAGTAAGGAAAGGTCTAAGAGAGGTCTAGCTAGTGCGACTCCTTGTATAATGACAATTACTTGGATGGAAGCCAAAGTTATGTACATTGGGTCAATATGGGATTTCCACATGGCTCATCTTTGTTTTGAAATGGTCATGAGTTGACTTCTGAGTTTAGTTGTTGAGGCTCTCATAGTGTACCATACTTGCTCGAATGAGCTACCATTCTTTGCCTTCTCTTCTAGTACTCATAATTCCTTGATGGTTGGGGGGCACAATGTATTATGGAGTGTGGGGGACTGAATGATATTCCTCAACATTGTTATCGAGGATGAGTCTTAGAAGGTCATATATGTGATCATCGAAGTACTCGCTGAGGTGTTTCTACTAGTCCCAAGATAGTGGGTATGCTAAGAATTCCTAAAATTCCTCAAGTAGAATTCAAACATCAAATTGGGCATATACACAAGCAAGGAATGCAATTTTATCACTTAATTCCTTAAGGCAGGTAGTCATTGTTTAATTTTCATTCTGGGAAATTTTTATTGCGATGTCCTTTAATTTTCTCAGCCCCACAAGTGAGGTTTCAACTAAGTCAAAGTATTTGGTCAAGTTGAGCTTGACTTGAGAGCTATCAAATCACTTGGGCTTGTTGGTTTTGTGCTAGTGTCACTCTTTCCCAAGGCATTAGGAGTATTTCCCTTGGTGGAGTTGGTGAGTTTAGTCACAATTGGAAAGTACGACTGTTGTGTTTCCACATCTTGATGGGAAGTTACCAAATCAGGGAGTTTGGTATTGGTAGTAGAGCTGAGGACAATTGCAGTCGTAGTTCTTGGGTGGATCCCTTTAGAAGGTATGGATTCGTGGCCTACATTATTGGGACTATTGCTCTTTTCTACTCTAGTAGTGTGAAGGAAGGCCATGTGCATGCCACTCTACCTTACATCTTTAGACAAAGGAGTGGAGTAATGTATCCACCTTTATTACGTGATGAGTAACATTTTAGTAGTCGCCCAGATTTTACATTCTAGTCATCGCCATCCGTAATCTAACCAGAATGATCAGATTTTTTCCGGCTCTATAACCCTAGGTCTACCCCGTAGGGGGAAGTGACCTGATGTAACCCACAGATGACCGACCTGAAGGTTACTAATTGACCTAACAATCACCTATTAACAACTAGCTCACATCCGGAGGTGTCCTTTAAGAGGCTTCTTGTTCGGAAAGAGTGACTGTCATTACCCTTGGTTCATGAAGTACAATGCTTTTTTTTAGTAGCAAACTAAGGATTTATGAAATCACTTGCAATACTTTGGCATAGCTGTTGTACCGTTCCTCTAAGATAATTTACAGTTTAGGTTCTGAGACCAAACCCTAGGTAAGTCAACGAACCGGTCCTTCTTAGAGTTTCTTCCTAGCGTTTGTTTTTGGGAAAACCTCTTGGCTAACCGAGACCACTCTACCATAGGTCTGGATTCGTCAGGAATCCATCCACCGGCTTCCCTCTATGAAAGTTCTTAGTTATCTAATTATCTACCACATTACGTGAAACATATAAAAATAACTTCATTAATTAAAAAGAATCCTTTTATGCACAGTTGTTCATTTGTGTAATTTACTCACGGAAATGCAATCAAAATAAAACAAATTAATTGATTATGTTCCATAATGTGTGTTCTCCCGCCCATACAGGAGAAAAATTACAATTTCACGTGCTACCTCATCCAGCGCATCTGCACGTTACCGAGATCAAATCCACCTATAGCTAGCGTTTTTAGGTGTTCCAAGTAGAACTTGGGCCATACATGGGACCAAGTAGTTCCTAGGTGCATAAAGAATTTACTAGCTAGAGCCTCTCTGGCACCCTATCCACCTCCTACTTGGTACGATCCCTATTGGGAGATCTCTCACCATCGGAGCCAGTCCATGCTTCCGCTGCAGTAAAAACATCCCTTCTTGGTATGGGGATTCAACACCTATCCTTGGGGGAGGTATAGGGCTCCTCAATTTTTATATATTCCAATATTTAATTCAATCACGATCTAATCTAGAAAATCACAAACAAGATTGATGTCTTCAAGTAGTTACGACTTCAATCAATCATGCAACTTTCAAGTGATGATTAATGTAGTAGCAATCGACACTTGAATTTCACATAATGAACTCTTCCCCTTAGAATTTAACTAAGGTTAACTAGATTTTGGGGTCTCTAGCTTCCCAATTTAAGGTTTATTATTGTAACCAAGTTTCTTGGCCTTAAGTCAGTTTCTTTAACTTAGAGTTATTTTTTATTTTTTAAAAAAATCTTCTATCACAGCTTCTAGATTAAAACTATATCCTTGGCTAGTTTCTTCAGGGTTTCATTCTTAGTAAATTCGTCTTGAATTCACTAGTCTTCTTTTCTATGGGGTTAATATTAAAATTCCTCACGATTTCTCTTGAGTTCTAGGTTTTCATAGTTCCCCTAATAGTTTCTAGCCTATAGGATGTTCTAATAATTTACCAAGTGAATACTCTAAGATCGTAGTATTCTTAAGAGATTTATCTTATTTCTATCGAATTTGGATAGATGGCGTAGTAAGCGATTGGTACAATCATGACAAGGTATCGAAAATGTCTATATAGATCAGGCGACCAAAAAATAAAAGTGTGCGAGCTCCAGGGATCCAAAGGCGAGCTACATATCCTCGCCATCCGAAAGCTCGTCCCACCGCAAAGGAGCATCGAACGAACTCTACAAAAAAAGAAACAACAACACATCAGTCCACCATATAATAATGCATTCTAATTAAACATGGTAGCTACGGACAAGAAAGATGAGTGACTTACAGGGCCACCGCGTCTATACAATCGGTCAATCAATGAAGTGAGACCGTGCCTCTCTGCATATTGAGTCTCAAGGCCGGCCGGATCGCGATTTGCAATGGAGTGCTGCAAAGAAAACAAAATGCTAAAACTATTAGAAACATGATTGTCAGTACAAAGGATATTGCAAAAAAATAAACAAGCAAAACAAAAGAAAAACTTACAAAGTCCTCCAAATATGTCCTGTGGCCGCCACTCCCAAGATGATGAACCACTCTGGCCTCAAGTCGTGCCCTCGCCGCCTCGCACTGCTGACTCTAATGTCCTGGAGAATCTGTAGCCTCCTCCCTCAGTTGGCGCCAGTCGTCCGCGTCTAACCACTCAGGCTTTGCAACCCCACTTTTGATTGCCTTGTATGCGTCGGATCGTCTGTGTGACATATATGCACGCATACAATCCATCATCCATCCAGTAGAAAATCTATCTAGTGAGGCTGGAACTGAAAACTTCTCATGCAAGAATGCTACTATGTAGTCCTTGCTCCCCTCCAGTATGTTCTTCCAATGATCTAAGACGTTGTGCCAAAAAACTTGTTGGCATAACTCTCTCATGTGAGCCATCACCCTCCTCCCCTCATCATTCATGATGATGACTCATGACCTATCATCGACTAGATATGCATATCCCCCTGGGGTATACCTAAGATGGGTCCTCTCCCATCTGCATCCACGCTCTTGGGTATATCCAGGAGACCCGTGTGCATCTGGTGTACCGACCGGGGTAATATCTGTCGGAGTGGTACCCATAGGGGTGCCACCTACATACGACTAAGCAAAAGCCGGAGTAATTGGAGTAGACATCCCCACAGGTGTGACAAATCTTGAAGGTGACGCAACTCTAGCTGAACGATGAGAGGGAGACATTGCGTTTG
Organism: Lygodium microphyllum; assembly: GCF_053477565.2. NCBI lineage: Eukaryota > Viridiplantae > Streptophyta > Polypodiopsida > Schizaeales > Lygodiaceae > Lygodium > Lygodium microphyllum. The sequence goes on along the minus strand of NC_141135.1, from coordinate 148,729,484 downwards.
TGCCTCCACAGCATCCACCTGATCCTGAGCCACGCTCCTTGGAACTGCCAACGAGAGCGAGGAGTCGCACCTGTATCCCGTGTCGACTGCGGGCTCACTGCCTTCGTATCTCTGCAGCTCTCCCTGACCCTGAAGTACTCCATCCCTCCGGCCCAAGTATGGAGCGTCGAGCTTGTCTGCTCGAAGCTGAAGCATCCGATCACGTTGAAGTAGATCTAGCAGAGCGGCCTGACAAAGACCGAGACAACTCCTGGTCTGCCATGTCTCTGAATCTCGCGACCTAGTCTATAGACATGCGCGTGAAGATATCCTGTAACTCCTCATCGCTTATCCCTCGACTCATCCTGAAAATGTCACTTGCATAGACAAAAAATGATGTTAGAATAATCAATTTAAATCATACAAAGCACAGTAACATAAATCCTTTAAAAAAAAAACTCACTTAAAATGCATATCTTATGTATCTTTATAAGCGATTCGTCAATGAATTGAGTAAGTGGATGCTCCAAGTATAAAGTATCCTATGGTCCCATGTCAATCTCCTGACACAACTCGGCATATATGGGAAGGTCAATAGACATGTCACCATAAAAGAATGAGTCCACCTCGTTCTCAAAGAATTCTTGGACTCTTATATTTCTATCATTGTTAGCCAATGCTGGCTCCAAGCTTTCGATGGCCTCCATCCCTTGCAATATTGACCCCTCTATTTGCATATTATCTTCATCTATGCTTGGAACATCACTTTGATCATATACTCTCGCACTTCAGGGAGTTGAAGGTATAACATACCACCATCGAGGTTGTTGGGGGTTTGGATAGAAGATTACCTGTTCACAAACACGTACAAGAGAGTTTAAACTATTGTGACATGTACCATGTTGTAATACAATTAACAAATAAATGAGTCCATGCACCTGTTCACAATGGGCCGACAACACAAAGGTGTCGCGCAAATCCGTCCATTTTTTTTCGAAATCTATTTCGAGAAATCCAGATGGACCTCGTCGAACTGTTGCTCCAGCTCCTCCAAGTACCACTTTGAACCACTGCACGTCGAATAGTATCATGGAGAAGCTATGGTAATCCATCGTAACAATACTTTGCAAGTTTTCAAAATACTCCATCTCATCTACAACCTTGTTTGGATCCATTGCTCGTCGTCGGCTCTCTTGCTCAAACCTTACCATGATACCACAATCCATTGTGGAGCACATTTTGTCAATACGCTCCACGTAAAAATGCTGTCCGCGTGATCACACTGCACTATATATTTTGTACTGTACATTGAAACACTCAAATTAGATGTCGCATATAAAATATAGATACGAAAAATCCTAAATACCTCATCACCTTTGGACTACATCCCCTCGAGAATTCCCACTCCTCCATTGAGACCTCTGTCCCTTCGCGAGACGCTACGGTCAAAGCTCCATGCAACCATTGCGTTGACATGAACTGCAGCATCTCCTCCATGCCCTTGGGATATCGAATCGGTTGATGACGTGTGCTACGTCAGAATTCATATCACGCTTCCTCTCGATCTTGCCTAGCGATTTGGTACTTGACGAGCCACGTCTCCATAGAGGCATGGTGCAACATACAAAAGCGATTCACCTTCTCCTCCATTGAGGCATCCATTCTTTTTTCTACCCCATTTTCAACCACCGCATCTCCAGTCAGTCTATCATCGTCCTTCAGCGACCATAGCATTTTGTTGTTTGGATCCATCATTGGTAGCCATTGTGATATATGCACTAGCGCCTCAGAAACCAACCAACCTTCAGCCATGCTACCTTCTGGCCGAGCTCATTGTCGTACAAAGCCTTTCAGGGTTTTCATGAAGCGCTCCAAGAAGAACATCCATCGCGTATAGACAGGTCTAGCAATCTCCACTTCATCTACAAGATGCACAAGAAGGTGGATTTGTATCGTGAGCATGCTAGTGGACAGGTATTTCTCAAAGAGACAGACCGTTTCCACTACTCCCCATCTCGCAGATTCAATAGAGGACGTCTTAATCTCCTTTTGTGAGATCCATTGCACCAAAGTCAACAACCTGTAAATGGCCCCATGTATTTCTGAAGTAAGACATCTTGCAATCGTGATCGGTAGTACAAATTTCCACAAATTTGAAAGCATTATGAATAATGGATACACTCCAAATAGCAAAATGCACGCCAATTACAATCCATTCGTAGTACAAACCTGATATATCTTATGCCAGTCATGGGATTTTAGCCCTGATAATTGGTCCTCTTTAGAAAATGCAGACCTGAGAGAACGCATCATACCCATCGGAGTGCGGATAGACTTGACTACTTGCTTCACAATGCACTCTTCTTTAGTGGATAAAACCCAAGGAGCGCAAGGTAGCTGCACGCGACCATCGACACTCAACTGTGGCCAAAGTGTCTCCATCTTACCTACCTCATTCAAATCCATTCGTGCCCCTATAGTGTCTCTCTTTCCTGTGATGTGGTCCTATAGCAAGCTACCCATATTCTTGAAAATATGCATGGGATCCTACAAGTGGTTGACCTGTAGGTGGATCCAATATGGCAACTCGTAGAAAACTGAGAACCGCCGCATTTTGTTTGGATGTGACTCCGCGTGGATCATTTTCAACTCGTACCAACTTGCAGCGTTCATACATGTTGGAGGCCGTCCAAGAAAACCTTCCCTAAGTTCATGATCCTCTAGCAAGAAAGCGGCGTGTCCTTGATATACCATCTTCTTCATGGTTCGTGACCTTCGGGAGTCTAATTGTGGCCCGCACAATGGATATGCATGATAACCTGAGGTAACCAGACCTGTTTCAATACCACAACCCAATGAATATAAGCTTGAACGAGATAAAATATAGATATTACCAACGAGAATGGAGACCTGTTCACCTGAGTACTCTCCGAATCCCAGAAAGTCATGCATCGTCCACATGAGAATGGCTCGAATATTGGCAGACCGCCATCCATCGCGCTTACTCATATCTTGCACGGTGACCCCCTCCTCCCACAAAATCTTAGGCTCATCGACTAATGGACGAAGATACACGTCCATATTTTTGACTTTGTAGCGGTCGGGGACGAGTAAGCTAAGGATGAGATGTCCTTTCTTCATAGAAAGCCATGGAGGAATATTGTAGTTGACAAGGACTATAGGCCACAGATTGTAAGAAGTTGAGCGCAGACCGAATGGGTTCATGCCATCCATTGTAAGACCGAGCCGAAGATTACTTGGCTCTCGGGCAAAGCCTGGGAAGGTAGAGTCAATGTGGCTCCATGCGCGTGAATCTGCTAATATTCATTGAACTCCATCCGTAGACCTATTTTGCAGATGCCACGTTGTCAAGCTCGCCAAGCTGGACGTACGAAACATGTGGTTTATGTAAGGGTACGCGAAAAGTGTCAGAGAACTTTTTGAGGGATGGTTTGCCCTTGCAAGTCCTGTCGATATCTGTGAGCACCACACTTTGGACATGTCTCCATAGTCTCATAATCTCCTTGAAATAGTATGCAATCGTTGATACATGTATGGATGTTGTTGTAGTCCATGCCAAGCTTTCGTAAAACAGGTCGTACATCATCACGAGACTCACACATGGTATTTGTAGGTGGTAATATATGATATTTCAATAATCTAAAAAAAATCATAAATACCTTGAAAAATCACAAATGTTTTTAATAATAGTCGAAAAAAAAATCAACATAGCGTATGTACAAGGTACTTGAACAACTCGGTCACACTCCCATTGCTCCATCCGTATTTTGCTTACACACTTAAGAGTGCAAGTAGTGTCTTCAGGCGAGATACTTAACACCCATTATATAATGGTATGGATGCTTCCTCTCTAAGCGGATCAGAAGTCTCGTCATCTATGGGAATCAATGCATCAATCATTGTCTCCATCTCAGACTCCAAGATTGTAGGTAGGTCTGGAAGGTTGCGTGTCTCCTCTGGCATTGACGATATAGATTGGCCTTGCAAGTGGTGGATTGGCTCATGCACTCCATCCATCACACGCCCACGAACTCTTCTAATTGGCCGCAAAGGGTGCACTCTTTCTTGGGACGAGACATCACCTCCTTGGATAGAAAATTTGCCAGCCAGGACCCAATCTTATTGTATATGGTATTCAATTAGCTTGCGAGTACAATGCATGATTTATATTAACTTTTCTTACCGTTTGCTAAAAATCTGCAATCGCGTGATCAATGATCTCAGATTGAAACTTGCCAAATCGTCGTACGTGTTCTATAGACAATCAACGTTTTTGTCTAATTGCCAGCTTGCATTGAGAGCAAGGATATGGGACACGCTGATTAAGATACGCCTCGGGATCTTGAACAATAAGGCCTTCATCGTTTTCCATTTTGTCTACGTTACAACAAACAATTTGTTTTTGTTATCATTCTTTTTTTTCTTAAATTGTTATCCTCTCCTTCCATCTCTCTCTTTTTTTTTCTTTCTTAAATTGTTATCCTCTCCTTCCATCTCTCTTTTTTCTTTCTTAAATTGTTATCCTCTCCTTCCATCTCTCTCTCTTTTTCTATGTTACAACTACGACCATGACCACAACCATGACCACGACCACGACCACGACCATGACCACCACGACTATGACTACGACCACGACCACGACTACGACCACAACCACCATGACTACGACTACGACCACGACCACGACCACGACGACTATGACCACGACCACAACCATAGCTACGACTACCACCACCACCACCACCACCACCACCACTATGACTACGATTACGACTACGACTACGACTACGACCATGACTATGTTTATGGCCACGGCCACGACCACGACCACGATCACAACCACGACTACGACTACGACGATCACAACCATGACCCACGACCACGACCATGACTACGACCATGACCATGACCATAACCACGACCACGACCACGACTACGACGACCACGACCACGACTACGACCACTACCACAACTACGACGATGACCACGACCAGGACCACGACGACCATGACTATGGGTAGGTTTCACTCACTTAGAATAGGATTGGCAATTCACCTCATCTTCTCTCCATCACATCAATAGAATTCTCCTTTACCATTTTGCGAAGCATATGAATGATGATGTTTTAGTTTTCTGTATTTGTCTTTTTAAGAAGAGATTGATTTTTATGGAATATCCAAAGTTATTTTTGGGATTACGTTATGAAAAATGAATGTTTTTCATAGTGATAGGCTGATTTCCTTCGTTGTATATTTGCGTGGTGGAGGCTAGGACAAGCCCCATGTATGAGAGATCTCTTTGCAAGAAGAACATTATGCTAGGAGGCACAAGTATGCTAGGGCTCTCTAGCCATATATCCCTTAGGTTTGTTGAGGATCGGCCTAACCCCTATGAGCCTAGGATGAGCTTATTGTAAGGTCCTATTTACTTTTCTCTCTTTCTCTGCCTCTCTCATTTCCTCTCCCTCCCTCACCTTGACCCTCTCTTTCTCTCTTTTCCTATTAGGTTTAATCATTTTTCTCTCTCCTCTCCCTCTCTCATTTCTTTTCTCTCTCCTCTCCCTCTCTCATTTCCCTTTCTCTCTTTCTCTCCCTCTCTCACCCTCACCCTCTCTTTCTTTCTCTATTACGTTTAATGATTTTTTTCTCTTTTTATCTCTCCTCTCCCTCTCTCATTTTTTTTCTCTCTCCTCTCCCTCTCTCATTTCCTTTTCTCTTTCTTTTCCTCTCTCATTTCCTCTCCCTTCCTCACCGTGACCCTCTCTTTCTCTCTTTCCCTATTAGGTTTAATGATTTTTCTCTCTTTTCCTCTCTCTCTCTCTCTCTCTCTCTCTCATTTCCCTTTCTCTCTTTCTCTCCCTCTCTCATTTCCTCTCCCTCTCTCACCCTCACCCTCTCTTTCTCTCTTTCTCTATTAGGTTTAATGATTTTTTTCTATTTTTCTCTCTCCTCTCCCTGTCTCATTTTTTTCTCTCTCCTCTCCCTCTCTCATTTCCTTTTTTCTCTTTCTCTCCCTCTCATTTCCTCTCCCTCCCTCACCTTGACCCTCTCTTTCTCTTTTTCCCCATTAGGTTTAATGATTTTTCTCTCTTTTTCTCTCTCCTCTCTCTCTCTCTCTCTCTCTCTCTCATTTCCTCTCCCTCCCTCTCCCTCTCTCATTTTCTCTCCCTCTCTCATTTTCCTATTATGTTTAATGTCTCCCTCCCTCTCTCTCTCTCTCTCCCTCCCTCTCCCTCCCCCTCTCTTTCTCTCTCCCTCCCTCTCCCTTTCCCATTTCCTCCCTCTCCCTCTCCCTCTCCCTCTCCCTCTCTCAATATACACAAATTATACAAAAAAATAAAAAAGAGAGAGAATGCACTCTCCCTCCCTCTTGTTCTCTCATTTCATCCCCCTCCCCTCCCTCTTCCATTTCTTCCCTCTCCCTCTCCCTCTCTTTCTCTCTCTCCCTCCCTCCCTCCCCCTCCCCCTCTCCCTCTCCCTCACTTTCTCTCTCATTTCCTCCCTCTCTCAATATACACAAATTATATAAAAAAAAGTAAAAGAGAGAGAGAATGCACTCTCCCTCCCTCTCCCTCTCTCATTTCCTCCCCCTCCCCCTCCCTCTCTTTCTCTTTCTCTCCCTCCCTCTCCCTCTCCCTTTCCTTCTCCTTCCTCTCCCTCTCCCTCTCTTTCTCTCTCATTTCCTCTCACTCTCTCAATATATACAAATTAAACCCTAAACAAGTAAAAGAGAGAGAGAATGGACTCACCGTAAAGATTTGTAGGAGGGTTTGGTGGCTCCTCTTCATGACGGCGGCTCCTCCTCTCCTTCGGGAACAATGGCAGTGGCAGTGGTGGTGACAAATGCACGAAATGAAACGCGCTCGGGTTTCGGCCCGCTTTTTTTACTCTGTGGGGTGTCGCTATTAGCGTCGCATATTAGGGTCGTATTTGCGACGCAAATAGCGACACCACTATTCTGCATCGCTAATCGGCGTTGCTATTGCTTTGTTTCCTTGTAGTGTAAGGGGGCTAGTTGGTGTCTCTGATATGGCTGCTTGTTGCTTCTTGATGGTGCTACTCTTTCCTCATTTGAGCATTCATGTGTAGCTAGAGCAATACCATGAGGTGGACACTTGGGTCCCTCTTTTGCAATTATTGGCCCATGAGTTATTACCAACTTCTCTTTGGATTTGAGACTACATCAAGTGATTGTAATTTAATTTAGGATGATTCTCCTTTTTCTGATAGATGAACTTCAGGTTCTTGGTTTCTAACTTAGCTACCTCAATCTCACCAGTAGTTTTTGTCTTAGACTGTGATCCATGTTTAGGTTGTTTCCTTCATTTCCTTACTTTGAGTGAATTCTGGGCTATGACTAATAGAGGTGGTGACGAAGTGATTTAGATAACCAAATCCATCTATTTCACATGTAATACCCTTGAGCACATAACAATGCTTTGGAAACCCATTGTAGCATTGTGCTAACTCTCTGTCAGCATTTATGGTGGTATCCCCGATCTTTATCATTTTTTTGGTGGTGGTCTATTTTTGGTAGTATTAGGAATGGTATTAGAGCTATGAAATCCTTGTATTTTCTCACTAAGACCATGGAACTTTGTATTGATGGACACTTGCTTCTAGTCTTGTGCCTTCAGTAGTTATCTAAGAGCTTCATGACTCTCTTCTCTTGAGTTTTGAGCTAGTTCAAAGATGTGTTTCTTGCTCTTCCCTTGAGCAATGGTAGGGTTTCTTTTGCTAAAGATTGTGATGATCTTGACACCAAGTAGGGTCAAGTGTAGTCATCATATCTCATAGTCTACATTGCACTTAATTTCCCGTTTGAAAGTTTTGCTAAGTAGGATTTCCTTCTCAACATCCTCTCTATTAAGAAGATTATAAAACATAGCTAGAAAGCTTTCAATTTCTAAGGCCATTAAGATTTTGCATTTTCCTAGAAGACAATATGGTGATCCTCCGTAAGGATTGACTGTAGCATATGTAGGCCCTCATTTGGGTTGTCTTATGCAAGTGCAAGTATCATGGGTGAGGATATTATAATCAGCTCCTTTGTCAATGAGAGCTTTAGTGATGTGCTCTCTTTTCACAAGTAATTTGACCCTAAGGTACACAGGTGGAATTAGCTCATCGTCTTTGGCGTCAATGGTGATATTCTTTGCCATTCCAATAGAAATCATAGGGCCAATAGATGTAGGAAAATTGCTACTGGGATACTATGTGTTTTGGACATTAACATGGCTTGATTGATGGCAATTCCAATAAGCTTTAGGCTTAAAAGGTTGTGTGGTAGGTGATGTATGGGGTGGGTCATGAGATGATTGCATAGCATTTGGATTTTATCTGATTTGGGCATACATAATTTGCATTTTACTTTACAGTTGGGTTGTCGTGCTATGGAGTTAAAGAAGAAGATTGCTTTCCTAAGCACATTATCTCTTTTTAAGTTTTGGACATTGGAAAAGTGAAGGGTTCTTTGATCTAGATCAAGTGTGTTGGTGGTTTCCATTGTGGCAATGGGAGGGCACTCAACCCTATGACTTTGTGGGATATTTTTTTGATCATTCAACCTTAAATATTTTGAGATCATTGTGGAGAATACTGATAATACATTCATGAGGTTATTCAAGACTTTTGGTTGGCAATAGAGTTTCTAGCTTGTGATGAAGGCAAAGAGTTTGATAAAAGAAGAAAGTTATAAGTTTTAGGTCATGTTTTCAATGTTTAAGCATTCTTGGATTTTTGATTTGTTCTCATTCATGCCTCCCTAGACTTTGTTTTTCTGTTGGTTCTAATTTCGACAATCATATATTTCATTCTCATTCATGCCTCTCTAGACTTTGTTTTTCTATTGTGGTTCTAATTTCCACAATCGTATATTGACTATCATAAGTAAATATTACACTTTTCCTTGATTTTAGTTATGTGCAAGTGTATAGTGCACAAGCAAGCTTTCTTCCTTTTCAAACAATTATGAATCCTTAAAATGGCATGCAACACTTTGAATAAGCTAACTATAAGTCAATAATGATGTTAAGGATTGTGATACATTTGCTTATGTTGACTCCTAAGCTTTCTCTGTTGGCTTCTTGCGATTTGGTTTTTTGGGTCCTTTGGCTCCTCGTGTTTCAAGTTTTTGGTTCAATTTTGATTCATCAAGCTCACCTGCACAACAATATTTACAGATGCGATGTTGTGGTATAACTACATGCCATGATTCTAGGTGCATGTGGGTTCATGTGTAGATGTGTGGATTCTAGGATGGATGTGCCGGTTAGTATGTGTGTATGTAGCTATTGTGTGTCCTAATGTTTGTGTATTTTAGGGTGTTTATGGTGATGTTTGCACGTACTCTAATTACACTCAATGCAACATGCATGCCTAAGTGTATGTCCTACACAATGCAAGGTAAATGCAAGTCATTTATGGTCATTTTAATGTATGGTGTGTGGATGATAGTGCATGCTCTAGGTATATGTGCATGGATAGTGCATATGTGGCTAGTGCATGCTCTAGGTATATGTGCATGGATGTCTAGTGCGGTAATACACTAGGTATGGTTGGTGCACAAGCGCACAATGTGCGTGTGTATGGGTTCTATGTGCAAAGATATGTGCTTGTGCATAATGTGCACTTACTTATAAACGAGGTGCAAAGCTATGTGTAGATGCAATACATGTTAAGGGAAGAGTGAGTGCACTAGCTGTAGTACGCTTGGTTAGGGGTTTAAGTGTATGCATCATGAGAGTGTACTAGGTTTTGTATGCGCTAAAATGGAGTAATGAAATTGTGTGTGATTAGGATGCAAGGATATGTGTAGGGATGTAGTGGATATATGTGCATGCACAATGCATTGTGGAGTGCTCTATAAATGCAATGTGTGTGCGTGTGTACGGATGCTTAATGCATAATATATGTGCCTGAGCTATTATTGAGTGTATGTATAATGGAGTGTTACAGATGCACATACACGGCAGGCGAATGTACACTGGTATGCGGATGGATGCACACACAGATGTAGTAGGGTAAACAAATGCATGTGGGTGCCTATGATGCAAGTGTGATACACACTATGGATGCACATGGATCCACAAATGCAGATGTGTGATGTAGATGCACTAGGGTAAACAGATGTACATGGGTGGCTATGAGTGTGCAATGTGTATCTAGGGATGTTTGGATGCATATTGCATGTATGGGTTGATGCACGCATGTAACGAATGTACACAAGAGTGTGGTGTATGCACAATGCACTATGCAGTGTGAAGGTGGATGTATTATGTGCGGGTGTATGCATGGATGCACCTATGCGTGGATAAACTATATGTCTAGTCAGATGCACAATGATTGTGATGTGAATGGGTGGACGCACACGAGTGTGATGCACATATGTATGTATAAATATACACATGGATGCATGGTGCACAAATGCACTATGGGTGAGGTGAATGCACTATGTGTGATCAAGTACACTATGTGTATAGTTAGATGCATAATGGTTGCAATGTGAATGGACAAATGCACACAAGTGTGATGTATATGTGGATCTATGAATACACATGGATGCAAGGTGCATGGATGCACTATGGGTGAGGTGAATGCACTATGTGCGGTCGAATGCAGTAAGTGTGGCGGGATGTACTATGTATAGTTGGATGCACCATGAACAATTAGATGTAGTATGTGCGGTTGGATGTATTATGAGCGGTCGAATGCACATGTATAGTTGGATGCACTATATGCAATCAAATACAGTATGGACATTTATAGACGCAAATGGATGCACTATGTGTATGTATGGTCTATTTCCATGTAGTGAGTGTGTACCTAAGGTGAGTTTAGGGTTGGTGTAATGTGCATGTGTGGTATTGTGCTTATGTGTGTTCACGTGAGTTGTGCAGTGTGGTTACTCTAAGTATCTGTGTCAATACAGTGATGCATGTGTGTGGGTGTGTCTACTAGCTGTGTATGTGTATGTGTACTTGTGTGTCTGTATGTGTGTCTATGTGTAGGTTTGTGTGCATGTGAGTCATGTGCATGCCTCTTTCCTCCCTCTTCCCTCCCCTCTAATGGGACAGTACTAGGGTGAGTTGAGAGAAAAATACCTACATATATTACACGTGTAGCATGGGTGTGTATTATATGAACCTAATTGTGTCTACATGGACATGTGTGTCTAGTGTGTGGGGTGGAACATGAGTCTATGTGCATATGGGTGATATGCATGTAGGTGTTGTGTGTGTGTGTGTGTGCGCGCGCGCTAGTCATGTGTGGGGTGTGAGTTAAGTGTGTGCACATGGGGTGCATATGTGGCTACACATGGGGTGAGCGTGTGAATGGGTGTGAAGTGTGTGTAGGCTTATTGTGTATACATTTGTGTTGTGTGAGTCTAGAATTGTGTGTGTGTGTGCGTGTGGGCGTGAGTTGGATGTATGTATGTGTATTTAATATATATGAGGTGAGGTTTGTGTGGGGTGTGAGTGTAATTTATTTATGTGGTGTGTGTGATATGAGGCATGCATGTTTATGTGTGTGGGGGGATGTGTGTATGTGCTGATCGCTGCGGGTGGTGGCAGTGACAGTGTTGGCCAATAAGAATCGGCCACCAATGGATGAGTTGGGAGCATGGAGGCACCACCCCTTGTTGGAAAGGGAGGCGGTCACAAGGTGACAGACCAAAGGCAGCCATGTGCCGTGAGGAGGTCGCCTGCGAGTGATATGGCAGCAGGACGCAACAAGGCGGCTCGTGTGTCAGGTGGCAGTTGGTGGCCTCTGCATGGTGAGGCCGACAGGCACGAGCTATAGGGAGGCAGAGGTGTGGAGGGGCGGAGACAGTGGGCAGAGTTTGGATCAGAGGGTGAACACGAATGTGTCGATGGTGAGAGCAGCAATGTAGCGAGGCGGGGACGGCTAGGAGCAGATGTAGATGGACGAGTGTTGTCAGAGGAGCGGTTGTAGGCCCATGTAGGTAGCAGGCAAAGGTCTTGGTGGTTTTCCTGGAAGCGTGAGGAGTAAGGTGTGGGGGAGGTGAGACGGCAGCTGCCACCACCAGTGGGAGCCAATAGTGGTATTGTGTTGGGAAAGATAGGGAGTGGAGCATGGTGAGCTAGTAGTGGCATGGTGCAGGAGAGGATGGAGGGACAAGGTAGAGTTGGAGAGGAGCAAGGGGAGGTGAAGGAAGAAGGAGGCGATAGCGGCCCTACACCTCAGGGTGGGGGGATGAAACCCTTTTTTTGGGGAAGGAGGGCACCCCGGCTTCCCTCATCCTCTTCTTTTTTCTTCCTCTTTTCTTCTTTTCTTTCTTTTTCCTTTCTTTTTCTCAAATTCTCTTCCTTTTTCTCTCTTTTTTTAGTTATTATTATTATTTCTCTCTTTTTTTTTTCTTCCCTTCTTTCTTCGTTTTTCCTTTCTTCTCCCATTCTTTTTTTACTTTTCTCTCTCTCTCTCTCTTTTCTTTCTACTCTTCTTTTCTTTTTCTTTCTTCTTTCTCTCTTCTTCAACCACTAATTAGATTATAAAACCAAAATGTTATGCTACACTAGCTCAATGTATTGGGACCATTGGACACACTTCAAGAGCTTTGACATATGAAAATCAACAACTACATCTCACATAGCCTCTTGCACATGAATGCAAACATTCTTTTATATTGAGTAGCATGGCTTTCCTTCAATCCTATGAAGGATGCACTTTGCACACTACATGATCCAAGTGAGTGCTCATTTGACTCTTAACCCTCTATGACCTCTATACGTGAAAAAAAAAGCATGGGCATGGCAAGAGAGAGTACTTAGAGACAAGATGAGAAGAGTTTCACCCTGTTGATCCCTCGCCCTTACTCTCTCACTCTCACCCTCACTCACTCATCCCACAATGAAAGTAAGAAGGCAAATGCACAAAGTTTGTGTACACATAAATAGCTTATCCTATTCATTCTTATCATTTTCATATACTTTTTTAGAGTTAGGATTTTCCCATCTCTCTTAGGCCTCTAACCTACTTTTTGGCCTCAAGACCGGTCCTCTCTTATTGCATACTTTTCCTATTGCTAAGAATGAATCTCTACGTTTTTTTCTCAAAAGTCTATGCTATCATTACAACTTGCATAGAATTATGCTTGGCTTGGAGATTTACATGATAAATTATTATAATTTTTATAACCTTTTGGCAATTCAAATGTGCAAGTGCTTCATATACATTATATTGTGGCTAATAATCCAAAAAATTAGACTTCTTCTTTGTGCTTGCATGTATGTTACACCCTGCTTACTTCTTGGGTTAACAATGGGGAAGAGAGGAAGTCTGTGGCTTCTCAAGGCATTCACCATAGCCACCGCCTCCACCAGTTGAGGCGTCCCTCAGCCATCTCCCTTTGCACCCAACCTAGAGTGTTGACTCCATTTGTTGGAGATTGACATGTCGGAGTGTGTTGAGGTAGAATACGTAGAATGCTCAGATGTCAATCAAGATAACTTTGTTTGCTATGTCCCTGAAGTGTTCCATTTTTTCTCGCGACATGTATGTGAAAATCTCATGCAACTTCTCATCATTATACTATCGGCTCATTCTACTATAGTGACCTCACAACCAAAAATTGATCTTAGCACATTCAATATAAGGGTGAAAGTGAAGGATGATAACATATATTTGCGAATACATACATCAGTTAGAAAACATATTAATAAAGTACCAACATAAGCAAATAGTCAATGAAATTTGACAACAAGCGAATATAAATATGAGTGATCCTATGACTACATAGCAAGCTCTTGGCATAGCTCGACATATACTAGTCGGTTGGTCTATGTAGAGGTCTCCACAAAAAGAAGAGTTTACTTCACTCTCGAAGAATCCTTATACTCTTGTCTCCCCCTTGGATTGCTCATTCTTGTCTCTTCCGCATGCTGTAAGTCCTTCGTTAATTTGAGCTAGTTTCTACTACCTTGATGAGACTAGATGAAATTGCATATCATTTGCTCAACCTACACCTAGGCAGAGTAAGAGAACACAAAAAGAGATGCTGCAAAGATTGTAATATACATGGGCATAACTTTGGTCTCGATTAGTTTGTTTGCTAGAGTGAGAGAGAATGAAGACCACTTGCTAAACTTCTCTTTGAATTTTTAGGAAAACCAATCAAACCTTTATTTGATAAAGACGCCAACATCGATGGGCACACCCAAATATCTAACCTATATCACTCATGGCTCAACAATTTTGAAGCCTTATTGCAGAATTTAGCCCTATGGCTCTCCTAAAGAGAGATAGACGAACTTGATCTTTGAGATGTTGATCCTAGAGTCGGAGTGGATTGCAAATTCCGCATATACATGCAATAAATTATCCACTGAATTTCTTATAGGCACAATTAGATAGGTATTGTCATCTACAAAGAACCGTGGAGAGAAAACTTTGCCATTGGGAAGTGAAAGCCCTCTTTGGATGGACTTATTGAGTCTCTTAAGGCAGGGATCCGTGATTAGGGCAAAGAGCAGAGGGGGCGAGTGGGCACCCCTACCTTATTGATTGTTAGTTGGAGATTGCGCCATTGATGCCAATCTTGGTAGAAGCATTCTTGAAAAGGGAATTAATTGATCATGTTGATGAAAATAGGGCCAAATTTGAAGGCTCTAAGTACCCCCAGAATGAAGGCCCAAAACTGATGTGATTGTATGTCTTCTCCAAGTTGATGGTTAGGAGAATGAAGTCGAATGGCATAGATAGAGCACGGTTGATTGAGAAGACCAAATTTGTTAGAGCATCATGGATGTGCGTGCCAAAAACAGAATCGTATTGTTTAGGATGAGAAACTATAACTAATAAGCATTTAACCTGTTGGCCAACACTTTTGCACATACACTTTGTATGAGAAGTTAAGCATAGTTAGTGGTCTCCAATTGGAGATCTTAGTTCGGTCTTGAGTTCAATGAGGGACTAGTCAAGAGTGCCAATGTTACTAAATAAGATGCAACCCCAAAAAGGAATTTGCTAGTGTTGTGTCCAATTGAAAAATGTAATATTATGCCATGTTTGATTCATGTGCAAGAAAAATATAAACATGATTTAAAATTAAAAGTTTGACAATCTATTGGCATTGCTTCATTTAATGCGCAAAACATGATAAAGACCGTTCATGTTGAATTGGGTTGTGGGACTAGTGGCTAATGAAGCCTCCAAAATGATCTCATGCCTCTTTTGTGGGCAAAGAAAACTAGTTTATATTCATTCAGTGGGTCTCTAATAGGTCCAAGCTACACTATGTGGCTAAGAGAAATGGTGCTTGTGTGGTTGTCATCCACAACCCAAAAAACATTCTTTGAGTGTTTTTAAATAAATATTTAAATTACACATTTTTTATTTTTCTTACCAAAATTGAAAAACTAAAATTACATTACCTAGAATCACAAGCCTTACTCATCTTTTACCTTTATGTCATAGTTAGGTTACTTGTTTGGAGTCTAGTTCTCTATTTCTTGGTTACTCTTGGGTTCTTGAAGGTCTTTTAAGGCATGAATTTCCAATCTTTTGGAGATGGTCTCATGGTCTTTGAGGTCTAGTCTTGGCAATCTAGTCTTGCCTTCCCCCTCCCCCCTACAAAAATGAATGAACCGTCCCAACTTCAGAGAGTAGGTCACAATATATGTGGGTAGTTTCTAGTGTTTTTTGTAGTAACTTTATTATTTTTTACAAAGGATATTGATTTTTTATCACTTTCCTTTGAAAAGCCTAGTCAAGACTACGCATGACACTACCCAACTTGTAACCACCACTACCTGTGGAACTTGCCATGCACGAAGTGTGGCCTTAATTTAGATAGAAGAACTTAGAAGTGACTGCATTGGACGTACGGTTCGGACGTAGGAAACAAGGGTACCATGCAAGAAAGTGAGATAAGGGTCTTCGTCTCACGAACGGCACGAATTAAATGAGCTTTAACGTTATTCATTTCATGAGCACTCCGGAACCGGGCTCAAAATATTGCTGTCTCTTGGAGGAATGAAAGTGGTCACTGGTTGTGACTTGTACTCGTGCCGCGAAATTCGAATCCTCCAGATTCCAGCGCGCGCGCACACATACTTCCTGAATCCTCTCGTTCTCGTGCCGGGGCCTGCCAGAACTGCCAGTTCCGACCGCTGTAACTAAAGATTGATGTAACTTTATCAAAATATTGAATTTGCACCCCTCCACTGCCAGTCTCACCTAAAATGGAGGAGTGCGGCCAAATCGCGCGTTGGGTGATGAATAAAGGATGATATAATCATATTTATAAATTAACGATGATGACGACGGCATGGACGGTACGCTGTCCGAGGCTCGAGCGAGAACACCTCCTTCGCATTACATGCATCACACTGCATGTAAAACAGCGAGTAGCTTTCTGCGCAAAGCGCTCTCTCTCTAGCGCAAGCACCAGATTAGACGATGACTCGCGACATGCGCTCCTCGTCGATCATTCCGAAATGGCGTGCGGCCTCTCCTTATGAGTCCTTGATCTCTCGTAGTTTGTAGACCAAAGTTGTTCTTGATCTTCATGATCATCGCCTCGTCTTAGGTCAACACACACTAATAGACGTCTTAAACCTCGAGCCTCATTTCAGATAGAAAGCCAGTACTGTTTCTCTTCCTGCATTGCTTATAATTGGTTCTCACCATTGGCTTATCTCTTATAAGCAACCGATTGTACTCTATCTTGCAGACGGAATATTACGGCTCTGGTGAGCTTGCAGAACGCGCCACTCGGAATACGGACGGTGCAATCCCAGCCCTTTTAACCTTGACGTACTGCTTTCTATTCCTCCCTTTGTGTTCGCATGCAGAATTTATGGTGATTTCGTTTTCTCACGATACGCATTGTCATAACCTTGATCTTGAATCAATCCCAGCCATTTTAATCTTGTAATGCTTTATGCATCCCTTTGCGTTTCGTATGCAGAATTTATGGTGAAATCTTGTTCATCGAGACAGACATTGTCATAACCTTGATCTTAAATAAGCCATCAGTTAAAGCTGGATTAACAAGCTTTTAGTTAAACATCGATCTTGCAGCTTAATCTTGCTGAGCATTTCTTGTACTCATATTTGGTGTCCATGACATGCTCATAGACCATCTGCTATCATAGTGATGTCCATCTAGCCAAAAGTCTAGAATTGAAATCGTAATTACAGAATGTTTGTTTCGTTGCTTGCAGCCAGCTCATAGCAAGGCAACACTATGGCAATACCGGCAGACATTGCTCGCACAGCTTTAGGAGTTTTAGGTATGATAAACTTGCAAGAAGGAAGCTTATTTTACGTTGCCCTGCAAGCGGGAAGTCACTCTTGCAAAATTTGCTTGCGCTAATTCGTTCTCTTCCTCGTGTTAAACCAAGCGCTCATTTCTTGACGTATTTCCGCAGGCAATATCATTTCGCTGGCTTTATTTCTGTCCCCCTTGTAAGTATATTGCTAATTACATGTACGTCGTTAGTTCAGAAGCAATACATGTATGTCGTTAGTTCAGAATTGGTCTAGTATTGGAGGGTAATGTTTCTTGTAAGTTACTGTAATTAATGTTCGATCATGCTTGTGATAACAATCATGACGTGTTAGAATCGTCTCCTATTATTGGGTTTGTGTATATTTGAATCAGCACCTCGTAGTTCTGAAGCGATATTAATTTATAAGCAGTGTAGAATGTGAGGTTGCTCGTGGGACTAATCATAAATGTTTAGTCATACAATTTGTGATAGCAGTGGAGAGTGTAGAATGTGTATCTGAGATTGTAGAATCAGGTCTAGAATGTCCTGTTGCTTGTATAATAAGTAACCGTAAATGTTTGGGCATGCTTAATTTGTGATGGACAATCATAACCTTGTGTTTTAATAGTCTTTCAATATTTTCAAAACATGTATGATCGTCTTTTGAATATTTTGAATCTCTTTATCCTTGTTTACCGTTCTTTGAACGTTATTTTTAGCTATCAATATTTTGGTATTGTAGCTAAATGATCATTCGTGTCTCATCAGCTGTTTTCGTGTTTCATAGATGTTTCATCTTACTTGCATTTATCTATCCTAGCGTTGCATTTTCCTTAAAATCTGAAGTAGTGAAAGCAGTGCACTCAAGAATCAAGTATGCACCTAACTAATTGCTCGCTGTTCTTTGCAAACTAATTCTTATCCTGCATGCGGCCCTGCATGTGTGAAAATATGTTAAGTCGCTGTTCCTTGCAAACTAATTTGTATCCTGCATGCAGCCCTACATTTGTGAAAATATGGAAATGGAAGTCAACTAGAGAATTTTCAGGCGTTCCTTATGCTGTGACTCTCCTCAACTGCCTTTTATGGGTCTTCTACGGGCTACCAATTGTTCATCCCAACAGCTTGCTGGTGGTCACAATAAATTCAGCAGGAACTTTCCTTGAATTGATTTACATCACCGTCTTCTTCATGTTTTCAAAGAAAAAAGAAAGGGTAAGTTGCCAAAGCACCAACATGTACCACTCACTGATCTTTATTTAGAAGACCCGACTGCAATACGTCTTCCTTGTGCGAACACCTTAACAGTATTATAATATGATAACATGTACCGCTCACTGATCTTTATGTAAAGGCTGATATGAAGACTGACTGCAATATTTCTTCCTTGTGCCAATATTGCAGATCAAAGGACTTAAATAATATAGTGATACCATGTACGTCTCACTAATCTTTGTATGAAGAATGATCTAAAGACTGACTGCAATGTGTTTTCCTCGTGCCAATATTGCAGATCAAGATGATGCGTATTCTTGCCGCCCTTCTGTCCTGCTATGTCGTTATAGTCATTCTCACGTTGGTTCTTGCTCACACTTATGAATTGAGAACACTGATTGTTGGGAGCCTTTGTGTAGCGGTGGGCACGTGCATGTACGCTTCGCCCTTAACAATCATGGTAAAGTTTTCAGAATCCATTCTACTTAAATTTTCAGCATTTCGTTTCGTACATAATTTCATTAATCGAAAAGATAGTGCATGCCTCATGGTAAAGTTTTCAGCATCCATTCTACTTAAATTTTCAGCATTTCGTTTCGTACATAATTTCATTAATCGAAAAGATAGTGCATGCCTTACTGTTGAAAGACGCTGTTTCAAGCATACATTATAAATCAATATTTTTAATTTCAAACCAGTTCAGTGCTTTATGCGTAATTCATAAATAAACTAATAAAGAAGCCTATGCACCCCTTACTATTCAGACATGCTTTTCAAGATAAAGAAGCTACTAGGATCAGTACAGACCTAGCATTAATAAGCAGTGTTGTAAATTTCAGTATTAATGATTGCGCACAAGCAAATTTACTGTTCCTGTGCAATCTGTAGGCTGTGAACACTGTTACAGCTGTATATATCATATGCTGGTTGGCACGCCTTTTTTTTTAGACGTATATGTTTCGAACCGATTATTCACCAACCAACACGCAGCCGCTTGCGGCTTCAGGGAATACTGATAAATTAACAATTTTTAGATCCAAAAACTTCAGTTACCAGAAGTCAAACATAATTAACATTTCTAGCTTGGAAAATGCAGTAGACCGCATAACGATTAGTTTAAAAATGTGTCCAATGTTCCAAGTATGCTTGGGCAATTCTCTAGTCAAACATCATGGGGTGTAGAATATAATAGGGAGGAAATAATTTTAGTTTCGAAAATTCCACGAGGCAATGCAATTAACAGTTGTAGCTTTGAGAATGCAATTAATACTGATAGCTTTGAGAATGCACCGGTCGAAACTAAAATTCCACGAGGCAATGCAATTAACAGTTGTAGCTTTGAGAATGCACCGGTCAAACATTATATGACGTAGCTTCAGGAATCGCGTCATATGTATTATTTGAAAGCCCACCAGACTCCAGTTCTCAATTCTGTGAGAATTGAGATCTACCGTATAGGCTGCAACATAATCAAGATACAAGCTTCAACATAATCAACTAGTGGTCGCTAGTCAACAGAGAATAAATTTGCAGTGTAAAATCCACGGGTCTAACACAATGATATAGCGTATTTTACACGGGTCTAACACAATGATATAGCGTTGGTCGACATTCAGGTAAAGGTCGTTTCCTTGAAAGTCGTTGGTAAAAGAAAGTTGTGGCAGGAAGTAGTTTGGTTTTGGATTTAGCAACAGGAAAAGGCTGCAAGTATCTGTGATACATTATCTGGCTGTTTAATGCAGGGTTCTCAAGTCTTTCTCCGGATTACTTGATTTGAATTCTCTTCTTTTTTTATTTTGCAGAAACATGTAATTCAGACCAAGAGTGTAAAGTATATGCCGTTTTTCCTCTCCCTGGCATCCTTCTTCAATGGGCTTGTGTGGACAGCTTATGCATGTATCCACTTCGACATATTTGTGACGGTATACAATTCATAGGATTGACGTGATACACACAAACTTACAAATTTAGCAGTGACTTATTTTTTCTTATTATTGACAGATTAATGTGCTGTATGTTGATTGGGATTTCTTCATAATAATCTCTAGTTTCAAATTTTGACGATGCATTCATGTGATTGTCAGCTGCCCAATGGACTTGGAGCCTTGTTAGGAGCTTGTCAACTTGCATTGTACATGACATATTATGGGCGTCCACATCCTGAAGACTTCATGAAACAAACCGAGCTTCCCACAGTTTCCCAAGTTGATGGAATGCAAACAAATGTTCCCTCCAATAACGTGGCCCAAGGCACAACAAAGACCATCGACCAAGAGCCTGCAGGTGGTCATCAGAATGATTCTGTTTCTGTGTAGAATGCACGGTGCAGAATAAAATGCACGTGTCCTGCTATCTAAAGTTGGATGAATAAATCACCAGTTACGAAATCAATCAAATCAGAGCCACGAGGTTGTGGGCCGTGGTCAATCCATCGGGATTCGGATGGATGGCTAACCCTGGGTTCAAGAAATACGCCAGTATTAGTTCTAAAATATATATAGGTTATACATTATTTAGTACCAAAAGCCCTTGTGTCTGAGGTCATAAATCATTCAGCCACAAAACCCCTCGACACAAGCATTTTGTCTGCCATGAAATAGCTAATCATTAATTGTTCATTCATGATCAGCAATTGTACATACAATACAGGGGTTTAGAGTAACACGCGGAAGCAATGTTAGATCTAACAAGTCCATCCAAAACCACCAGTCAATGCAACGTGCGGTCAACCGGTTGATATTGTAGCCTTACTTTGGCACTATGACATGCATTTGCAGTCCAGCGGCCCGCCTTCGGTACGCCTTGAAAGATTCTTAAAACGCACATTACGAATTTAGAAACAAGAATAAACGCAAGTATAAATTTAGAAACGGTATCCGGCAGATGCTATGAGAGGGTATATATGTGGAGGGCTCAAGGGAGAGTTTGGGAATCGGTGTTTTTTCTTGACGTGACGAGACTGCGGATGAAGGGAGGGTCATGTGCATTGTGGAGGGCTCAAGGGAGAGTTTGGGAATCGGTGTTTTTTCTTGACGTGACGAGACTGCGGATGAAGGGAGGGTCATATAACACACACACACACACACATATAGAAGGGTCAATCATGAAGTATGTATATATTACGTGCGTTTAAAATAAAGAATTTATAAAATAACATGCGCATATACATACACACATATAGAAAATAGATAATACCCTTATGAATAGACTTTGAACAGGTGATACATTATATATATAAAACCTCTTGAGCTATTGTTTAATATATTTATCTTGTCATTTTGTGTTAGTGTTCTATCGGGGTGAAGCGTTGGTTGTCTTGGTGCTCCACTAAAGCTCAAAGTATTGAGACAATTATTACTATTGGTTAACACATTTCTCCTATCGCTTCATGCTAGTGCTCTACTTGTGCTTCAAGTTGGTGTTGTCTCAATGATCACTAAAGTTAGTGTTTTGCTTCGTGTCAGTGTTCATATGATGTTATGATGATTTGGAAGTGCATCTTGATTGTAAACATATGCATTCAGCTTTGACTGCATACCTCTGGTGGATATTATTGTAGCAATTAGAGCAGTATTTGACCAATTCATTGCTAATGGTGGATAGTTCAATGGGTAGGTGGATGGGATATTGTATGTGGGATGGGTCGCTTCGCCCTTTCATATATTGATGTAATCTATTACATGAGCATATAGTGTTGCATACCTCTGGTGGATATTATTGTAGCAATTAGAGCAGTATTTGACCAATTCATTGCTAATGGTGGATAGTTCAATGGGTAGGTGGATGGGATATTGTATGTGCACGCACTTATATATATGCAACATTTCACAGGGGATGGGTCGCTTCGCCCTTTCATATATTGATGTAATCTATTACATGAGCATATAGTGTAATATTAAAAAATTTAAAGCCTAGAATGGAAATTTTCATACAAAATCGTAGAAAATTGTAAAATATCGCTTGAGTTAGATTTGTCCCTAGTAAACTATTATTTATTCATTAAAAGGTTATAGCAGTGGATAGTTTATAAATCCATTATGTGAGCATATAGTGCAGTATTAAAAATTTTAAAGCCAAGAATACTATTCCACCATAGCTCTTGCTACTGGTATGTGCTTTTACTCTAGGGCTCACTCCCTTCAATTGGTATTAGAATCATTGCACAAGCATTGAGTAGCTCAACGTGACATTGTTTCAACTTGTGGAGAAAAGCTTTAGCTCACAGTTTTAATGGCAACCACCTTGAGGTATCCATTGAACTCCATTTTCTTCTTAGTTTCTTTCCCCTCTCAAGGCTTAATCTAGGGCCTTGCTAAAGGCCATTGAGCCTTTTCACAAGGCCTACTAAGGTTGGTACATGAGGTAACCCCTTCAACAGTAGCCCATGTGATTTTGCTTATTTGGGTTGTCCACTCCTTGATAATCTCAGTCCCATCCTCCAGCTCCACTTGGCCTTGCTCTTGACACTTGGCAACCTTTGGAATCTTTTTTTATATTGATCTTGTCATCATACATATCATTTGAAGCTCCCAAGTTCACAGTTTGTAATAGTCATACAGTTTAGGATAGCTTTTTTTCACTTATTATTATGCTAATGTATTGGAATGCTATAGGACTAATTTGAGCACTCTTTTGCTCAGTTTTATAGAGGTTCTTTATTGATGTAATAAGCGTGTTAAATGCTATTTTATTAGAGAAACTTCATGCTTATTGCTTGTCGATGCTTTTTGAGCACTTTGGATGCTACATTGGGATATATCATTTGAACTTACATGCTTACATGTTTTATTAATGCTTCCAAGCTTGAGTTGAGATTCGAGCTTAGAATCTTGATATTGTCTTGTTATTCATTGTTATGTATGTTTATTTGATGCCTCAGTAAGAGCTTTATAAGGTTATACTTGGGTTGGATGCTCTCGGATATATGTTACTTGGGTCTTGAATGTATAGATGCCTTTCACATGAATGTTTTGAGCTTTGTTTGCTTGTCTGGCATTCGACTTTTGTGCCAGTGGGAGCCACTATTACTTGACACTTTGATATTACATTAAGCATTTGGTTACGCAGTTGAGCTTGAGGGTCTTCCAGTGAACCTGCGGGACTTGAAGGCATGTGCATGCTTTGGTCATGCTTGTATATATGTAGTTGATGCTTAGTAGGTTGATCTGACATTCCCCTTGACTTGGCACCTCTCTCTGTCATCATGATATTATTGATGATGTATGCATCTTGGTTAGTTATTACTGAGCTTCTGCTACATTGCTCTGTCAATTGTGTCTTTAATTGGTCTCTTTTGTTAGTCGTGAGACCCACTCTATGCATGATGGTTACCTATGGGATGTATCTCAGTTTGACACATTAATTCTTTGATAGTTCTCGATGTTAGTCACATATTTACCCATTGCTAGTTGAAGCTATTTCCTAGTAGTTGTTTGTCTTTAGCATTGATTTTCTACTGTTATACTTTCATTTTAGCATATTGTAATTGCAATTTACTACATTGTTTATACAGGCAGTCACTTCCCTTTGATAGTTCTTTACATTGAGTTTATGGCTAGTTCATTGCGTGGTCTCAGTATCCTTTGTTTTCAACTTGATTTAGCAGTGTTTTTAGGACTATTTGCAGTAACAGTAGCTTGCTTTGACAATTTATGTAGTCGTTTGCCTTTATTATGGTTGGTGGCTCGAAAGATGAAAATCTAGCAAGTTTTAGTATAGCAAATGTAGGTTAGGTCCTTGAAACATAAGGGTGTGAAGCTTGATCCTATTGATGTAGAGGATTGAGTGAGCTATGTAAGTCCATCATATTTTCCCTCTCTAAGCAGGTGTTTTATAATGTTGTCTTGGATGGATAGTTTGCATGGGACTCGTGGAAAAATATTCATAATGTTTAATGATTACTAAAGCCTCGCTTCTCAAATGTATTGGGCTGAAGCAACTCATGAAACTTTGCATGGACACTTTTATGTCAATTCACTTAAATGAGTTTCATTCCATTTTCAGTCCTTTTTTTTCGTAGGGGATTGAATTCAAAGGTATGTCGTTTTGGTTTAGGTTGCATGTTTACTCCATGATGTACATCATGTATCGGATCTTAGGAAGAGCCTTATCTTTGCTGGTACTTTGGATGATGCAGGTTATGTAGTTTCTTTTGGTTATTCCTCTTGATGATGTACATCATGTACCGGATCTTAGAAAGAGCCTTATCTTTGCTGATACTTTGGATGATGCAGGTTATTGGTAATTCCTTATGGAAGATTACTCATGGGAATCTTGTCATTGCAAGTGGTGCTAAGTACCTTGCTTGTATATTGGTTAGTTGATCATATTTTGATCGTGGATGCAGTTTCATATGTATCTCTATGGCATCATCGGCTTGGGTATATGTCTTTGAAAGGAATAAAAATGCTTTTCCATTTATAATATCTTTCGTTTTTTGATTATAAGTGCTTGAGTCTTGTGATCATTATTTATATGGTAGGCAGACACGCAATATGTATAAAAAGTCTAGTATGACATGGATGGGTGAGTCTTTGGCTCTTTATTTGGAAGTATGTGATCCCATGCCTTGTAAGTCATTCGGTAGCATGAAATATCTCGTTACCTTTATTAATGACTATGTGTATAATGTCTGCATATCCTATTAAGCAAAAATTGAAAGTCCTGCTACTTTTCAATATTAGCTTACTTTAGTTGAGAATCAATTTGGGTATAGGCTAAAATCCCTAAGGTCAGATAATGGAAGTGAGCATATCTCTAAAGCCTTTGAGTAGTTTTGTGATGAGAGGGGTGTTGTAAGCATCAGTTGACCACCTTGTACACCCCACCCCAGAGAATGGTATGGATAGGATAGTTTAGGAGTGAGTTTATAGTATGCTTAGCTAAGTAGACTTCCCAAAATATTTTTGGAATGAGGTAGTTACGATTGTTGTACACTTGGTAAATCAGTCCTCAAGAGTACTGCGCTTTACTATTAGGTTGTAGAGGTGTGTTCTAGAAAACCTCCTTTATATACTTATTTGCATATCTTTATACTAAGCAAAAACCGAAAGTCTTGGCTACTTTTTAGTGTTAGCTTACAGTCTGGGTATAGGTATACCTAAGATTAGATTATGGGAGTGAGTATGTCTCTCAATCCTTTGAGCAATTTTATGATGAGAGGGGTGTTATAAGTGTTAGTTGATCACCTTGTACATCCCACCCTAGAATGATATGGTTGAGCACATGAATAGGATAATTCAGGAGAGAGTTTATAGTATGCTTAGCCAAGCAAGCTTACCACAATATTTTTGGACTAAGGTAGTTACTACTGTCATACATTTGATAAATTAGTCCTCATATACTGCGCTTGAATATTAGGTTGCAAAGGAGGTGTGCTTTGGAAAACCTCCCTTATATGCTTATCTATGTGTCTTTGGTTGTGAGGCTTTTTGCCATGTACCCAAGGACAAGTGCAATAAGCTAGATCGCTATTTCTTATGGGATCTATGGACATGAAAGATAATCTGCAGCCATGATCTTGTCTTTCATGAAGAGAAAATGTATAAGTAGCCAGAGTATGTAGCTGAGGTATGCAGGGTGATATTTCAGGAGGAGCCTTTTGCTACTGTACAACCAGCTAAATAGTTTGCAGCTATGGCTGATGCTCTAGTGGCCTAGATCCCTGATGCTCCACATGATGTATAGGCCCCATAGCATGTCTAGTAGAGATAGATGATAGCATATAAGGTTTGAGCCCTCTATGGATTATGTTATAGCAACAGATGCTAGTGAGTCTCTTAGTTATGATAAGGCCATGTGTAGAGGTAATCGTCAATCTTGGGAGAGGGCTATTTAGTTAGAGTATAACTCATTGGAAAAAAATCATACGTGGGATTTGGTTCCTTTGCCTAGTGGCAAGTGTGCTACTTTACTATGCAACTGGGTGTACAAGTTAAAAAGTACCCCTAGATGTCCCAGCCAAGATACAAGGCCAGATTGGTTGCTAAGGGCTTCAAGCAGGAATATGGTGTGGACTTTGATAAAGTCTTTTCTCTTATTTTGAAGATGACTAATCTATGCTTGATATTGGCTTTGGTTGCTCACCTTGACTTGGACTTTATCAAATGGATGCCAAGATGACTTTTCTTCATGGGGACTTGTATGATGAGATTTACATGGAGTAGCCTAAGGGCTTTCTAGACCCTGGTAGGGAATACCTAGTGTGCAAATTGTGAACGAATCTGTATGGCCTTAAGTAACCACCTAGGAAATGATATCACAAAGGTTGATGCATTTATACATTCACAGGGATATTCCCGCAATGATATGGATCTCTGTTTACACACGAAGGACTTTAATCCTCTATGTGAATGATGTATTGATTGCCATGATGAATTGGATGTCTTAAAAGGTTAACTTAAGAAGAGCTTTGAGATGAAGGACATGGGACAAGCCTCATATATTCTTGGGATGCACATATTGCGATCACTCTTAAGGGGCTCCTTTACTTGTCATAAGAGTACATTAAACGATCATTCGGTAGTTTCATCAGCATGATACTAAGTTTATTGGCTAAGGTCCTTCAGTAGTTTCATCTACATGATACTAAGTTTATTGGCTATCCTTTACCTTCTCATGTGAAGGTCAACCATGCTGATTGTTTGTAGTCTAACGAGCAAAAGGTCGAGATGGTCAAGATCCTTTATGCATCTGCAATGGGTAGTTTGATGTATGCCATGATAGTCGCTTGTCCTAACATAGCATTTGTAGTGGGAGTTGTGACACACTATATGGCTACACTTCGCAGACAACATTTGAATGTCATTAAGGGTATCATGAGGTACCTAAAGGACACAACATCTATATTCATACGTTATGGTGGCTAGGATACAAGAGTCATGGGATACATTGACTTTGATTATGCAGGACATGTAGATAGTAGGAAGTCCACCTCTAGTTATGTCTTCACCTATGTTGGATCAGTTGTTATTTCTTGGATGTCTAGGGTGCATAAATGCATGATCCTATTTACTACAAAGATAGAGTATATTGTAGCCATTGAGGCTTATAGGGAGGCTCTCTTCCACCTTGGCATAACTAATGTGATCACCACATTGTATTCAGATTCTATGAATGCTATTTAGTTGGCTAAGAATCTTGTCTTTCATGTGAAGATGAAGCACATTGAGATACGCTACCACTTTATTCGAGAGGTCATTGAGGACAAGTCCATTGAGCTTGTCAAGATCTCAACTGTTCAAAATCCTGTAGATCTTCTCAATAAAAGTATCTCAGTGGAGCGCTTTGCCTTTCTTAGGAAATTGATGGGCATTGGATAAGATGACGTCTTTTCTCATTTTGTTGTACTTATATATATATATATATATATATATATATATGTACTTTATCACTTTTTCCTTGTTCTCTCCTCACTAAGGACATGTTTTACTTTAAGTGGGAGGTTGTTGGGAGTAAAGGCGCATGTGCCTAGCCGCCTGTGTATTAGTTACACTAACAATACCTCCATATCCGCACACCTATACACTATAGGTGGCGGACACCCATTACTGTCACTTCATTCTTTATTCTTTTAGTGACATTTGAATAAAGGGAAGGTCGGTCACACAAGACGCCACCATAGTGTATTAGTTACACTGACAGTTTTTGTATATCTGCACATCTATACACTACAGGTGGCGAACACCCATCACTATCACTTCATTCTTTATTCTTTCAGTGACATTTGAATAAAGGGAAGGCTCGTCACACATTGTGACTATTAGAGTTCCCACATTGTTTGTGTCTCGTGTTCTTGCTTCTTCCACCATAGCTCTTGCTTTTGCTTCGTGCTTTCACTTTAGGGTTCACTCCCTTTGAGCCCCATACGGGTGGGATCATTTGATGGTAGGGTTGGTGTAAGGACGCATTGGTAGGACCAATTGGAAGGCGGCACCTCATGTTTTTAGTGTGGCATGCGACTATCCATGTGGACAAGAGCATTCAGTGGTGGTTTGGCGAGCATGAGAAAGTGAGGTTGTGGGGGATCGGGGTTGGGGTGTCATGAATGGATGCCATTTGGCACCGTCCCTAGCAAGCTCAAGAGGTGTGGGAGCCTGCCACCACATTGCTAGGCTCCCCGACCTTTTGTTAATATAGTAAAGATTAAAAGGAGCATATACTTTGTTAACTATATCAGTAATTTCATACCATTGGTAGAGTAGGTCATTGCCCATGAAAGGATTAAGCAGGAAGGTAAAGTAACATTACATCCATCCCTTTTCATGAAAAGTTTCCTCCATTTTTCTTGATGTTTTAAATGCTATGTGGAAAGAGACCATAAAATTCAACATATAAACAATGTTCAGTTCTTTGCACGATAGAATAATCAACATTATGCTAACAAGTTTCAGCTTCTATGCAACATTGTTTAAAATTAAGCAGTATACAATCGTAATATTCAACTTTCACCTTCTTTGTAAAAAATACTACTATGAAAGGATATGTTTTTAAAAAATTAGATAATTTAAGGGGTTTTATTTCCATGTAAGCCAATTTCTTGATATCATGAAATTTATACAGTATAAATTTATTGTTTGTTTCTAAAAGGTTTGAAATCAATTAGATATGGTATGTGACAAGTATCTTGAGACTTAAGAGCCAATGGATAAGGTCAAGCATAATAGTTTAGTTTCCACAATGGAGAATTTAATTGGTAAAATTTTCATATATTCATGGAGTAGTTTAGTTTCCACAAGGAGAAATTTAATTGGTAAAACTTGCATACTTAAATTGATAGGAAATATATTCTTATAGGTATTTGGTATTTGCCATAGGGTGTGAACATTAATTGATGCATATCTTTGATTTTGAAATGCCATTAATATGTGATCATTTCACGAAGATGTCATCACCTTACAAAAGGGTGTGATAATTTATCAATGCATATTTTTAATTAAAATTTTACCATTAATATGCTAGCATTCCACAACGATTTCATCACCATGCTTTTGCATATATTTTCAAACCAAATTAGTATCTAGACATTATCAAACAAAACAATCTTATACGACAAAACATGAAAACTATAAATTTTCAAATACTAGTATTAATTAATAAAAATTTGTGAGTATTATTTAATATACAACATGATAAAAGATATATTTATATTTTGCATAACACTATATTAAAACACCTTATAAATAGATATATAAAATATGATATTCAAACGTAAAATATTGGCTATATTAGTGTGAGCTAGTACAATATATTAAACATATTGGATGAAATGGTTCACTTCAAGAAAAGGGAAACTTCATTCATCTACAAAATAAATAATGATCACCTAATACATTGATAGCTTGTCTTGTACATACTGCTCCTTTTGTTTGGCCTATTTAACATGTCACTATGGTTATCATCCTTTTCTTTAGTCTCCTCAATTACTTCAACAATTTCAATATTGGCAAGCTTTTCAAGTTCTCCTGATTTATTAGATAGAGAAGGCATGGGCTTCTTAGATGTAAGCACAACTTTCTTAATATCTACTATGACCTTTGTATCTACCTCTTGATCCTAATCTAGAACACCTTGAAGTTGCATTCTGATAAATGCCACCAAAGGTCATTCTTCTCCATAGCAATACAATATCTCCCTTTCTGAATAGTGCATGTGATTTTTGTATCTTAATAATGTAAAATTTAAATATATATTTAATTTACTATGAATTATACACGGGTTTTAATATTATTTAAACCTTTCTTCTTAGTAGAAAAGTTATGTGTGCATATATTCTTGAAAATAATGTATAATATGAAGAATAGACCAATCATCAAATTATCTTGTGTTGAAAATAAGCCAAGCAATTTGTTGATTAGTCTTTGTGGCTTTTGATATGAGTTGATCATAGACTTGTTGCCACCCACATGGTTTAGTTTTCTTGTGGTAGATGAATACTTGAAGATATTCTCTCTATTTTTTAAAGTTGTACGTGCTTTCTATTTTCTTTTCTATTTCATCCCATTATCTTATGGTGATGAATTCAAACCAATCTTAAAAGTAATATAGATCTACTAATTTTTAAAAGTCATTTATATTACCACTGATAACTTTGTAACGTATCTCTTACTGTGGATACTATGGGTGATAGAAAGAACACATCTTCACATCATTAGGTGTCCCACATATTGCTCCTTTAGTAATCGATGATCTCTCTTTACTTTACCTTCTCTAAATGGATCAAGAAAATTGTGGAGTGTAATCATTAGCTTGCAATGTGGTTATTCTTTTTTGTTACTTTCATCTTTGGCTAGTTTCTAAAAATAAAATAAAACTAATACTATATATATACTATAAATAGGATATATCTAAAGATAAGAAGAATCAATACTTATCCAATCCAATTAACATCTTCATAGAGCTCGACTCTAGATATTTATGCATAGCTTCATCCCATAAGAATAATTGAGATTTCTTGTCATGGACTCTTATATTCTTTACTAAACTTGATTTGTGTACGACAAGAGGTCTCTTTGTCTTGAAAAGACTTAAGATAAAAGTATAATAGTTGATGGTAAAAAAAGACAATGCAAAAATTAAGGTTTTCTTGTTGAATCCCATCTCTTGAAGGACCTATGCTACATTGAGACTTAATCAATTTTTGTTTGTCCAAGTCAAAATCTTAGCTACCTTGTGAATCCACATGAAAAATGAAAGCTCGCCTCATAGTTTAAAGATTCTCCTTGATATATCCTACGGTATTAAAGGATGCACTTCTTGAAGGATTTTGACCTTATAGCCTTCAAGTGAACCTTCTTCCTTTGATACCATTTATGTAGCCAAACTATTATCTATTTGGAGCCCACAAAAACATTATCACAAAGAACTTTGGGACCTTGCTGAACCTAGCTCAACCCATATTCCAATTTGAAGTCGGATATTCGGATATGCTTATGTTGAGCTCCAAGCTTTGGATTTAAGCTTTGTTGGATGTATACTTGGTTTCTCACTATGGGCTTGAAGGCTTGTTGTTATGCATATGCTTCCTTCCATATATATTGCTCCATGTCTTCGGATACCCAAATGTTATGAGGCACATGTATTGAGCTTTGCTTTGCCCTTGGATATTTTGGATTAGCTTTTTTTGCGAGCACTTTGATATTTCTTATTGTAGAGTTTGATTTATTTGAGATAGTGGGAGTCCCTTATGCATTTATGCTAAGTTGGTTTTGGTATACCCCATCTTGCATATATTGATGAATGTGGACTGATTTAGCTTTGGTTTGTACACTCGATATTTCCTCATGTTAGATGGGTTTGTCAACTTTGGATGCATGCCAGTCTTTTGCTTCAGATTGCATCTATGTACTTGGCATCTTTGGGTCTCTGATAGTATTTGGTACTTTGGTGGTTTATGATCTATATTGCACTATTAGTTACATTGCATATCCGAATTGCTACCCGAATATCCTTTGTAGTGGGAGCTTTGCATTCATTTGTCTATATTTATACATTCATTTATGTAATTCTATAGACAGTTATGCTAAAAATCAATTTTGAGCAATTTATTTGAGAGCAAACACTTATATTCAACACTCTAGTGCTTCAATACTTATAGACAGCATTGGCTCAGTTTTTCTCTTGTTTTATGCTTTTGGCTCACTTTTGGGGTTGATTTATTGTTACAACAGCTTGTATTTTCTTTGTTTAGCAGACATAATGGCAAGTGTTTCAAATGCATCCAATGACAGCGCTATATTTAACATTGAGAATTTGGATGGCAATAACTTCTAGTATTGAAAGACTCATATTTGACAAGTATTGGTGCAAAAGAAATAATTCAAGCCATTG
The DNA here is from genome assembly GCF_053477565.2 of Lygodium microphyllum. Classification (NCBI taxonomy): domain Eukaryota; kingdom Viridiplantae; phylum Streptophyta; class Polypodiopsida; order Schizaeales; family Lygodiaceae; genus Lygodium; species Lygodium microphyllum. The sequence goes on along the minus strand of NC_141135.1, from coordinate 148,697,209 downwards.
AAAACCAAATTATAAAGCAGACAAATTGGAATAGAGATGATTGGGAAGAGCTTGCAGTCCAAGCAAAGATTTAGTAGCTTTGAGTTCATTTATATTGTATGGAAGCCCAAATTTGACTTCCAAATCTTTATGCAAACTCATGCATAGATTGTAATACTAGGGATCCCTTTAAGGACCTATCCGTAATTTATGCTATAGAATATGTAGCTTAAGTTCTAGCTTAGACTTTACAAAGTCAGGCAATTTTTGGTCCAAATTAAAAAAACCTTATAATTGATCTAGTAAATACTTCCAATGAGACTCATAACAATATAAAACTTTAAAAGTGTGGTTTTTAGACTAATAATAATAGAATTTTCTCAAAAAAAGATAACAAAAAGTATAGAATGGAATATAATTCAACCATATTAATGGAAAGAAAACAATATGACTAAAGCAAGGTAAATCATAAAGTACAAAATAATCAAAGCTTAACCTTATTGCAAACAAATATCCATAGATAATATGTTTATCAGATACAATGTAATATTGGCCTATATTTTCTATTGAAGAGCATTTCTATTGAAGTTTATTATTTACAAAGAAAAATGCGTGGATGTCTCAAGCTTGGCATCCAATGGTACTAGGTACGTCATTACTTTTCATCTAGGTTTGTTGAAGATGTTGTTGGTACTATTGATAACCTTGTGTTAATATCCACATGATTTTGCTGAGCATTAGTTGATATCCATTATGCTGAAGCTCAATTATATAGAAAGTTCTCTATTGAGTACTGGGAAGCATATAATCTTGTGCAATTATCCAAGTTTATGCTTAGCTTGTTGTGCACCTTATGCTTTAAAAAACCCATGGTGCTAAACATTCTTCCATCCTCCATTGGTTCTAACATCATTGTCTAAGCCAAGTAAGCAAGCCAATAATAGTCATGCATATGTTGTTGGAGAAATTGGTTATACTTAACTTGTTCCATAATCAGGAAATAGCACCTGATTTTGTAGAATCTATAACCTAATTGAACTAATGCCACACTAGCTCCAAAGCATTGTGATTATGTAATGGAGTGAACTAGGAGAGAGATAAGATTACATGAGAGAGAAAGAAGAGTGCAAAGGAAAGAGAAAGTTTACATGAGGAGACAAAAAGATTAGAAATGGAGAGAGAAAGATAGGAAGAGAGAGAAGGAAGCCATGGAAGCTAAGAGAAAGAATATGTAAGATTAAGATACTTTTGTATTAACTGAATAACGAAAAATTAAAGTCTCTTACACCTTATATACTAGCCAATGTAGCTAATATTTTTTTGTATTATTATTTTCAACCGCTTACATTCTATCCCTACCCAAATATTTTTGCCCGGGCCAAAAAAAAATTAAAACTTATTACAATGTATGAGATAAAGCAAAACAGAGTACTAATCTATTTCAAACATTACAAAGGATGAATCAATAAATAATCCAAGAATTTGAAATGAAAAAAAGAGCAATCAAGTATACTTTATATACATCAATAGGGAATGAGAAAATCCAAAATTTGATCAAAATCTTTAGTCAAATGAGAGCTACAGACATGGAACAACATGTTGTCTACTGTAGTATCTTGCTAAAGTAAATTTGAAATAACATTCTATAGAACACTCCCATCAGGGCATGATGCTATACATAAAAACAAAGCTCTTTCTGATTACTTTAAGTCCATATATATTGTTGTTAGTTGTCTATAGTATATACTAAAATTTTCTTTAAAATAGAGAACCATCTATAATCTATATGAGCTAGAATAGGGCCATAAATGACTAATCTTAAGCCAAGATTGCTTTCTTGAGGTAAGACAACTCCTCGATCATCGATGTGGTCTCCAAGAAGCTTCTTGCAATAGTAATCTTTGCCATTTGATCAAATATTCTTTGATCATTGTCAATGGTAGCAATGTCGTTCTTGGACACCACATGCCCTAGGATGTTGAGACTAGAAAATGATGCTTGCCCATAGAGGCTAGATGTATGCCTTGAAGAGGCTAGAAGATAGATAAATGATGTATGCTCTAGGAAGAGGTGTCCAAAATCCCATAAGCACAGAAAGGAAAAGTGATGCTATCCCAAAAGCTATATAAGTTGTACTTGACACTCATTTAATAAAATAGTACTATCAATTTGAGTCATTCAAGATTGTGTTTATGAGTCCAAGCTAATCTATCTTGGAACCTAATTCACTTGAGTTACAATTCCTCATTCCGATAATGTATCATGCGTTTGACTTGCATTCACCATAGCCGATCTAGTTCTAGGTCCGTGTTTCTCAACATGGTATCAAAGCCGATGAGCTAGATAGCTAGTGGACAAATCTTATCCTTCATTGCATACTTTAAATCCTTCCTATTTCAAATTTTCTCATTGTACATGCCATCAAAATTCTATTTCCATCTCAATTTCTTCAGGCCATCCACACATCCATTGCCTTGTACGAGGCGAAGCAGCTCAAGGAAGGAGGTGTTGCTCAAGAAACTTGGATCGAGGTTCCCATTGGAGGTGCTAAGCAAGGGGGATAGCTTGGTCTAGTAAGCAGAGGTTTTGCTTACCTTCAAAAGTTGAGGCTTTGCTTATCCCTCAAATAGGGGTCTACTTCTGACTCTGACAGAGACATAAAAGAGAGAGAGAGAGAAAACAAACATGTCCTCTTGGGTGCACATTGATCTATTTTTTCTCTTGCGCTTTGTCCATTTGTCTAATAAGGTAGGATAGGGTATAGCCAAGTTGTTTGGAGACCTGCTCCAACAGGTCAACACCCGCGAGATGCATAACCACAGGGAATCAGTTCTAATCATATTGCTATTGGAGTGGCTAATATAATTTCCAATCTAGCAGAATTGTGGCCTTTCAAGGCGGCCTTCTGCCATGGCATTGGCAGCTCACCATTTCTTCCAGCATTACCTCTCCTCCTCCTCCCTTGCCCTCATCTGAGCTGTGGCATTCACCTCCTCATCTCTTGCCTCATCACCGCAACCCCACATCGCTCTTCACAGCTTCCCGTGCATCAGCCCATGCCTATCCACAACTTCTCACACATTTCAAGGTTGCTTTTTCCATAGAATTCATAGTCGGTAGAGCCCTTACCAATTCTATGTTAAAGTAGATATGTCCACATTTGGAGCTACCACTCAAAAAGAGAGCACTTTTGAGCGGTCTAAAAGAGATAATAGATGACTTCTTCATGTTGTCTATCGGGTTGGAGATCTCAACAAAACCATCAAGTTCTACACAGAGTGCCTAGGCATGAAGCTCCTAAGAAAGCGAAATATTTTAGAGGAAAGATATACCAATGCATTCCTTGGATATGGCCCCAAGGATTCTCATTTGATCTTTGAGCTACCTTACAATTATGGGATTGACAAATATGACTTAGGAATAGGCTTTGGAGATTTTTCTATGAGCCAATTTGGTGCAAGAAAAATCTTTAAGAGTGGTAGATGAGACTCGGGAACTTTTTAAAGCACTAAATTCCCTTCTTGAAACTCTAGTTGTGCCTTTTCTCATCAACATAAAGCTTCATTTGATCTTGGACTTTCTTTAGATTCACTTTATATCGTTAAAGGAGAGCTAGCATGCACTCCCCAATTCTTTCTTGCTCTGAGGGTTTATCTTATCATTGAAAATGACCATGGGAAGGGGTACCTTGTAGCCATACAAAGCCTCAAAAGGTGAAATTCCTATGCTAAAATGAGTGGAGTTATTATGAGAAAACTCAACCTAGTGTAACCACGAATCCCATCCATTCTATACGACATTGCAAAAATGTCTCAAGTAAGTCACTTATACTCTTTACAATGGATTATGACCTTTTTATTGATCACAACAACACCCACTAATCAACAATGAGATTTAGAGTATAACTTCAATTCTAATGAGCTACTATGAGCAATGCCTGGCTAACACAGAGTTTGAACGCTAAGAACCTTGTTGATTTAAAATGAATGAGTATTCAAGCATGATTATAGCTTCAAATTTGCAAAAAGGTGTCATCCTTGAGTCTCTCCAACAATTGGATTGAAGTCCATCAAGAGGATTTAAAATGATAGACTAAGAATTAAAGAAATACCTCTAATCAAGCTTGAACTTGAATGCCTTTAATGAAAAAAGCAATTGGATGCATTCATTGATAGAATGTCTTCAATGGCTATCTCCCATAGCTCTCCTACTATCAATAAGTGGGCATTGCTCCATTTTTATCAAAAGCCCCAAAATATTGCTTCAAGATTGGACTCCATAGCTCCAAGAGTATCCATAAGGCTTCAATTTTGGTAATGGAGAAGTGAAACCACTTGAAATCCCTCGGATAAAGTGTCTTTAGCTCTCTTTATACTTCAAAAATAAAGAAATCCCATGCTTGATGAAGAATCAAGGCTCTTCTCCAATGGAAGCTTGAAAGGCTCCAATAATGTCAATAAACTCCAAATCTCGCCAAGATATTGAAGAACCTTGTACATATAAGCTCTAGGGATGAAAAATATCAAAAGCCCTTAAAAATAATGAGCTTGGTGAAGCTTTAATGACTTTCCTCTTTATGATAGCTAGGGTTTCCAAAGACAGCGAAAGAATGAAATATAAGCTTCATTGTTGAGGATCAGAGTTGCTTTTGAGCAAGAATCAAGTGGTTCAATCATTGTAGAAGAGGGCCAAGAGGATTAATGCATGAAAATGATGCTTCTACCCTAAGAATTTAGCATAATCTATGGTAGACTACAATCCACCACCTAGCATTAATCACCATCAACAATGGTTATAAGTAGGCTTTCTAAAGTGTGAAGAGTCAACTTCAAGTAGTGGTTGATGTTCTTGATGCACGTAGAGAGAGATCTTGAAGAAGATCCACCATAGGATCTAAAGAAAGCTTGTAGGAAGAAGAAGAAGACTATGTCTCTCTCCAAAAAGTAAATGAAGTTAAACCTTGACTAGGTCTAGTTATCCCTCTTTCTACCAAGTTAAACTTTGGGACTAGATCCAATTATCCCTCTTTCTACCAAGTTACCTTTAGAATGACTTGTAACTTGACCACGACCTTCTATTTTGGCCATGGTTTGGCTAAATTCCTCCAAGATCCTTGTCAGAGCTCCAAGATTAGCCTCTTCTCCATATAGATAGCCTACAAGTACCTACCATCTGTCCTTGTACTTGCTTACTATGTTGGAATTTTAGAGATAGAAATAGGAGAAAAATATAAGGAAAAATAGGAAAATCCAATGAGCTAAGAGCCTAAGCCCCAATACCACTTGTAATGGAGTGAGCCACAAGAGAGAAAGAGGAGAGAGATTACTACAAGAGAGAGAAAAGAAGAGTGCAGAGGAGAGAGAAAGTTTAGACAAGGATAGAGAAAGACTAAAAATAGAGAGAGAAAGATACAAAGAGAGAGAAGGAAGCCATGGAAGCTGAGAGAAAGAAGATGCAATATGAAGAGACTTTTGGATTAACTGAATGGTAAAAAATAAAAGTCTCTTACACCTTATATACTAGCCAATGTAGCTAGTATTTCCCCACATTATAATTTCCAATCTCTTACAAATTACTCTAATAGTGCATCCCCATCTAGTATTGAGATGGTTTCTTCGCACTTTTGTACTTGTAATCTTTAAGGATATGGACTCTTTTCTTGAAATCTTTAAGGATATGGACTCTTTTCTTGAAATCTACTTGAAGAACATATATATTTTGTTAGTGGTTCCAAATTTGTGGATAAACTATTGGCATTGCCTTCAATAGTTAATTTCTTGGGAATCATTCTCTTATTGCCACAAACTTTATAACTTTGCTAAGGTAGTTTTAACACTCCTCACCATGTCATTGAAAGTTTCCATCTTTATTGATTGTCTTTAACAAGTAGTCCTCAAACTCGCTTTGTAGAAACACAAAGATATATCGATCTTTAATCTGCTTCCATTAGGGCCAAAAACGCTTCAAAAAATGCACTTTTGTTAATCACAGGATTAAGGAAAGGGCCAAAGAGAGTTCGCCACGTGTGCAAGAATATGGTATTCTTGTCTCCTCTTTTTTAGAGATAGTGGAGTCCATCTCGTGATTCTCTCTTCTTTTTTAGCCAAAACCCCTAAAGTCTGACATGTTTTGGAGTCCCAAAGAAGTTATTTACTTACAAACCTGACAAAATACATGGCAGAGATGTGATGAAATTAATAATGAGTTTTTTGAAAGTCGGGAGATCTTTCAATATTGTTTTTGGTGCCCAATACATACTCATTTGTATTCTTGGCGCTACTTTTTAGTTCATTCACCCCCCTTTGAGCTTCTTTCTCTGCGCTTTCATTCTTTTCATGGCTTCCTCCAGGCGCCCTTCTCGTTTAATACACTCTTGCACAGTATATAGCTAGGGAGCAGATGGAAATTTTGAGCCCAAAACCTTTGCTGTAAACGATTGGGTTACCATGCTGCCATCTTGCAAGGGCTCTCATAAGGTGAAAAGAAGAAAACGAGATGATATAAAACATCACTGGAAGGGGTGTATCATTGCCTTCAAAATTATGCCCGAAGGCTGGTTTGTCAAGGTGCAACATGTTTACATGGCCAAGGATATGCACTTGCCTCCAAACGAATGTGTTCCCCAACAAACACATTGTAAGTTATTAGTTGAATAACGTATATAATTCTTTTCCATTTATGCAAGTTCTAACAAACGGTTCGTCATTGTAGATATCTTTCCGTCAACAAGTATTGAATGGCAACCTGTGGAAAGCCTAAGTGGGACTTTCCATGCCATTCATAAGGTATTAGCAGACAAGATTTGCCGATCAAACTGTGTCTTTTTTTAGTGAATGCAAGGTTTTTATATATTATGCACAGTATGTGGTTCCCTCTAAAGCGGATAGGTATGGGAATATCGAAGGTTTGCCATTGCCAAGTCTTTCATCTCTAAACTAGGAGATTCCTGACAAGGTAACGGTGCAGAGTTTCAAATTCAAAATATCTCAGGATATTAAAAAGTCCATGACAGCTGGAAGGATCTCAAGAAGAATACGTTTATCATGGTTTGTACCCCTCCATATCTTCGTGGCTTGCTTCAAATCAGCAAATTTACAAAGAACGAAGGTATCCTGGCTAAGTAGAAACTTTTCGGAAGAGGAGCCTGCCAGCATTGCGAGAAAAAATGTAACAAGTTGGTAAAAAGGGGTCCCTAAAAAAACCAACAATATGAAAGAGACTTACATTCACTCCATCTATCTTGAGTATCTTTGAATCTATTGTCCTGCAGACATTTGAAAAGCACTCTTTTTCCATAAGTATATGTATGACTTTGTGACTTTGCAATGGTACTTCTTGTTAGAGAGAGTTATATGGTTTTCTAGGATCAACAATATCCTCATATGTGGTGTCCAAGAAGGTAGTTAGGAGTCTGCCAGCACTGCAAATGGAAACATGTAACTAAAATAGATAATCAAATAAAATAAATAATTAACCAAAAAGCAAGCAGTATTCCATTCAACCCACATTCTTCCTTGGCCATGGATACCACTTAGAGAGTTCATGAGGATAATTTCTCTGGTGAGTGTATCCGATGTAATTAAAAAATTTATGGTAGTTGTGATGGAATCAAAAGCTTTGAAAGACATTGTTGTATTTGAACCAAATCTTTAAAAAAAATCCATTGATAACAGTAGATCAACAATACACATAATTTTAGAGATTTATTGGCTAAGAGATGCAATCAATGTCCTAAAGCTAATAGCAAAAATAAAGGAGTGTTATTTGTAATCAATAGCACAATTATTCTATATACTAAAATTTTTAAGAGTCAAAATGCCTTACCTTATGCAATAATAAACTACAGAATCTAACAATTAAATATCCTTTTTACAACTAGCATGGACTTGCCCTCATGAGATATGCTAAGATAGTCCTCTTCCTCAGAAGTGCAAGAAATATTAATAACCATTTGCCCATACACCTCACCCATTCTCTTATAATTAACAGGTCCAAGTACATCGATTTTTCTCTTGTAAACATCATCCTCGGTACCTTATTCTGCTAATCATATTAAAATCTTTATTCATTAGGGTGATCTTATGAGCATGAGCAGCAACAATGTAAGGATAATTCATAAATTCATAAAGTCAACCATGTGAGGATAAGTTGATATGACGCGAGAGCAGCAAAGCCAAATTTTCGCAGGGTCATATTCGCACCGTATCGTGGAGCAGTTCATACGGCGCGAGCATGGCAAAAAGCATAATGTTTGGTACTATACTTTTCGCTGCATATCATGGATGACTTGATATGGTGCAAGAGTGGCACAACAAAATCTCCGTAGGGGTCCTCCTCCCTCAGTATTGTGAAGGAGTAAACATGCGCGTGCAAAGTACACCCCTTGTAATAACTTATTTTTTGTGAGATTTTAAACCTATCAAAAAATTTCAAAAAAAATTCCATGAGTTTATTAGGCTTTGAAAAAATTTTAAGATTTTTTTGAGCTCATTTGCTATTTTTAAAAATATTTTTAAGCAAAAAAGGCCTAAAAAGGACCAAAAAAATCACAAAAAAAACCACCCAAAAATAGCATTGCCGATATGACGCGAATATGGGTATCCGAGGCTTTGTGATTTTTTTGGTCCTTTTTAGGCCTTTTTTGCTTAAAAATATTTTTAAAAATAGCAAATGAGCTCAAAAAAATCTTAAAAAATTTCTAAAATTTTTTCAAAGCCTAATAAACTCATGGAAAATTTTTTGAATTTTTTTGAGCTCTTTTGCTATTTTAAAAATATTTTTAAACAAAAAAGGCCTAAAAGAGACCCAAAAAAACCACCCAAAAATAGCATTGCCGATACAACGCGAATATGGGTATCCGAGCATCTCGAATACCCATATTCGCGTTGTATCGGCAATGCTATACCTTTAAATTGAGCGAAAAATATAATTTGCTCTTTCATTTGATTAAGAACTTCAAGCTCTTAGATAAGCCATACACAAAGATTTCAATCTCTCTTCTTCATCGGTTAGAGATTAAAGCAAGCATCCCGTTTCATTGCTTGACCAAGCCTTTTGCTTTTCCAACAACTGATATTTTTCCAACTAGTTCAATGACTTGTGAAGTGCGAGAAGGTTTAATAAATCTAGTTCATTGAAGCGAAGTATGAAAGGGATTCCTTTGTGAATTAAAGTTTAGCTTAAGGAAGCTTAAAAAGGAATAATCAACAAGAAAATATTGTTACATATGCAAAAATAACATGAACTATGTAAGCACAGGGGCTACTTAAGCATAAGGGCAGCTTATTTTTTGAGTAGTAGCAGGTTAGCTTCTTTGGAAAAGCTAGCATTGCCGATACAACGCGAATATGGGTATCCGAGACGCATGCTATTTTTGGGTGGTTTTTTGGTGATTTTTTGGGTCTCTTTTAGGCCGTTTTTTGCTTTAAAATATTTTTAAAATAGCAAACGAGCTCAAAAAAAGCTTAAAATTTTTCTAAACTTTTTTTAGAGCCTAATAAAGTTATGTAAAAAAAATTTGTGAAATGGAGACTGATTATTTTTATGGTTTTTTTTTTGTGAAATTGAGATATATTACATTTGAAAAAAGATATACAAGGATAAAGCATCAATAATGTAGTGATGCTTTCAATTATAAAATCAATCTGCTTTAGAATCAGAGTTCTGAGAGAAAGAAATAGATTCAAGTCCTTTCTATTTCTTCTTACAAATCAAGGGAATAGATCTTAAGAGATTTGCTAGGATATGATATCATGAGTAGTATCATCCCATGACATCAAGCCACTATTTAGGTATTGAAATCTGATAGTGCTAATAAGAATCACAATTGAAGATATTGAAACTTGAAACCCCATAGTGCTAATCATAGTTGAGGGTATGATGAGAAAAATACTCCCAAGAGCTAATATTAAGTAAGAAGTTGTATCCTTCATATTCTTCGAAGCATCCTGCACACATAAAATCATCTTAGTTCTAAAGTTGATATAATACACAATATCACTAATACTTCTATATATTACTTGTTTAATTTTTTTATATTTTAAGAGACAAAATTGAATAATAAATATTTTTAATCTATTACTAGGTAAATATTTTTATCTCCCAGAAATCAAAGTACTTCCTTTCTTCTAATTATAATATATTATCCTTGTCTTATCAATTAGTCCTTGCTAAAAAGTTGATATTACAACACTGTATAATGAAGATATTCTATTTTCAAGTGTCAAGATCAAAGTGAAAATTTTCACTTTCGATTCTATTAGCTTAAGGATTATCCTTAGTATATCTATCCCTGCCAATTTGCATCAACACCATGGGACTCTTTTACCCATTTTCTTATGAATCAAATTGAAGAGATTGAAGAAAAAGCTTGGATTTAGTTGAAACAAAATCTTACAGAATGGATATCTTAGGGGTTGAAGTAAAGATGCGGCTTGGATGTCCCAAGCTAGTTGGGTCTGCTGAAAACTATCAAGATGATCTCGTCTCAGGTCCATGGAGGACCATATCTCTATAGCTCAATCGGCAAGTAAGTGGTATTGATCCTCTATGTAGAGACTCTTTTGATTGTTGATCACCTTCTCAAGATTTTGTGAAAGGAGACGAAGGGAGACGAAGGGAGACCAATGTACGCTGCTGGTAAGAACCGGACGTGATTTTGGTGAGAAATTTTACGACAGAGTAAAATCTACTTTAAGAACTAAGAAACAAAGTGAAGAGGAGAGAACGATGATTCAAATGAATGCATGCGAAAAAAGAAGCGTGATTTTGGTAGGAAACGTGATAGTAAAATATTCAAAATGAAAGAATAATGGCCGAAAAGTGACCTCTGACGTGAGTTAACGTCCTTAGGCATTTAATGGCTAACCTCTTAAATGAATAATAAATTCTCTCATTAATCACGTCTGAATGGCCAAATTTGGAGGGTTCATTATTTTAAAACCTCAACTAATTAGTAACTTAATCATTTTCTTACAAGTGCCATTTTTGAAACGTTTTTGGCCCTAATGCAATACATATTGTACCATTTTTCTTTGTTGTTAAAAAGCTTTTACCCGATTTTGATTCAATGTTTAAGATATCATGCCATTTTTTGAATTTCTCCTCATAGAGAGGAGAATTCATATCTATATAAAAAGAATCGATGATTACTATATCATATTTCAAATATTGCTATATTCAATAATATACATGGTTTGCTTTTGAGTAAGTTTCACAAGGACTTTAAGCTCTACAAGGAGAGGAATAGTTCTTGCAAAGAGAATAAACTATTAGATACCGAATTAGAAAAAAAATAGTACATGTAATATATTGAGTTAAAGAATATTGAAATTCCTAATAATGTAAGAAATATATTAGATCTGTCAAAGTTGTTAACAACTCTAATGCCTTGTTAGTATCCTTCGGCTTTTGAGCTATCAATCTATCCATGAGTCCTACTAAAGATGGATACTCATCCAATAAATTCTTAGTTGGCAAGTACAAACTAATCCACCTTGTGCTCACATCCTTCAACAAATTTTTCACCTTTGTTAAATTCTTTGCCATCTCTTAGAGCTTCAAATATAGTTCAGAACTTCTACAAAAGAAACTATTAGATGGCTTGACCAACTGCTCCACCTTTGCAACACTATCAAACTCATCAAATACTTTATAGAACAAGTTCAATCAATGTGCCATACAATGAATCCCTAATATGAAAGGTGCTATAGAAGTTTGTAGTCAAATAGAAATCCTTAACTGATGATGGCCTTGTATAACTATTGCCCCATCAACCCCCACATAAAATAGTCTTTTTGAAATCTCAACTTTTGATCATTGCAAAATACTAATCAAGTTTTCTTGAACTAGTAAAAATAATTTTTCAGCTGTGACATCATTTGCATTCGTCTAAATGTGAAAAAATATGTATGTCAAAAATGAATTTCCACATAATACATTGTCATGCAAACCCAAGTACTATTATCTTTAGCAATGGCCTCATCCAATGAGAGGCAAAAAAAAAAAAACTAACAAGCATTGATTTTCTCTCTCAAATCTTCATTAGCAACCTCATCTAATGCTTCTTCCCAATCCTATCCACTATTCCATGACCAATGCAAATGTGTAAAATTATCAATAGTAAAGAGCTAGGTCTAAGTGGAAGCATGAGCAAGTAGAAGCAAGAGAGATCTGAGTTATGGCAGATGGAGTAAGAGAGCAAGATTTGAGATACGTAGGAATGTCATTCTTTGTAATGAATAGGCCCGTTTCAAGATGATGGTGCAAGAATGATTGTGTAGGACTAGTTGACTACAATATGATTATTGCATGGTAGAGCTTGAGAGAGATACTCAGGGCAATGATGAGATGTTCAAGCCAATGATGTTGCACTCCTTTAAGATCACCATAGACACCTTTCAATCCAAGGCTATTATCCAGCTAGACTCTAGAAATCTAGCACCCTAAATCATGTTGGCCATGGTAGCACAATCAATGATCATAGGAGAAGGGAGCTTCCATGATCACCACTCCCTCCATTAACAAAGAGGACTACTCTTATTCGATTGAGGGCTCAAGACGGGATACGTTTAAATTCTTCTTTTTCCTTCAAAACTCATCTATGTTCTCACCAAGCAAATATGCTATTTTAAAATAGGAGAAAGGACTGCCCCTTATAACTCACTCTTTTATGGGGCAAAGGACAAAGAAATGACTAACTCTTTTAAGGGAATTACGAGTATCTTGTTTTTATTAGAGATTATGCTCAATGTCATGGTTATTTGATGTACCTTCACAAGGGATATTCTTAGATGGCCCTAAAAAATGATGATGACAATGCATTCTACCTATGCATGTAGTCTTTCTTTGTGTTTTCTTCACACTCCAATTGTAATGACATGATTTTCACAATGACTCTTCTAAATGTGGAAGTTACATTCCCGCATTGCCTACAAAGTGTATGAGACTTGTTCTTGTGTTTGGTACATTAATACATGTAGTAGAGTTGTTGTATTCTTTCTTTTACCTCCCTCGTCTGTATGCATTGGTACATATAGTAGAGTTGTTGTATTCTTTCTTATCCCGCCCTTATCCCGATGCATTGTGCTTGTGATTGCTTGTAAGTAGGGTTTTCTTAACCACCATGATTGCTCTAGAAGACCACCATAGAATCTAAATTTGAGGCTATAAACATCATCATTTCATGCCTTAAAGGTTGGAAACACAATGCATGGCATCTAGGGGGGGATAAAGTCTAAACATAACATATTACAACTAGAGGTATCAAACATTGGTTTGATTGACAAATGGATGAATTTCACTAACCACAATGATTGCTATTCTTGGAACCATAAAATTAATCTTTTTTAACTTCCTAGATTGAAATCACAATGGTAAGCCTCTAGGGAACAAGCTATATGTACCAATAGCATTGCATGATTGTTTGACTACAAATGGAGAGCTCCATCACATCATCCCACAACATCAACACGCTTGCATGATTAGGCGCTCAAATCATCATGATTCTACGACTTTGAATGCTTAGACACTATGTCATATCTTAAGAACAAAGTGTAATCACTACACCTCACTTGAAAGCACTAGACACTATCGAATCCACACTAGGCATATCTTAGGAACAAAGTCTAATCACTACACCTCACTTGAAAGCACTAGACACTCTCTAATCCACACTAGGCATACTTCCTTCTAATGATCACCACAATTGCATCTAACCATCACCAAAATACTTGAGTAGGAGTCCAAAACATGATCTTTTATTTTACTTTTTTGGATCTTTTAAACCTTTTATGGATGTCCTATGGGTAAGGCTAGTCATTGTTTGAAATCATGATTAGTGGGAGCTTGTTTAGTATCATCATGACTTACTTTCCACATCACCATGATTGCAAGCCATGACCACCACAAATTCATGATTAAAGACCTCAAAGCACCACCTTTTTCTTGCATTTGAAGTTCTTAAATATTATTTGTTAGGACCAAGCGGGTAAGGCCTAACAACAACGTGAAATCAAGATTACCGAGAGTAAGGTTTCCACCATGTGTAATTGATTTACACATCACCATGGGGGTAAGGCCTAACAACAACGTGAAATCAAGATTACCGAGAGTAAGGTTTCCACCATGTGTAATTGATTTACACATCACCATGACTACAAGCCATGACCACCACAACTAGAATTGTGAAGGGAAAAGATTAGCTTTTTCCATGAATTTGGGGGCATTAACCTACCATGCACTAGAGATCAACTACACTTTTGAGTGATAATATTGTCATTTATGAATTATCTTCCCATCACTTTTGAGTGCTTATCAATATGGCATTACTTCTATATGCACTAGAGACCATGTTTGCATGCTTTGAAGTGTGGAAATCAACTAAATACTATCTCATGGATTAGGGCTAGCCATTGCCTACTATAAAACAAGGAACATCTTGTGTGGAAAGTGCCATTATCTTGAGTGGATTTGTCATCACCATGACTAAGTCCAACGCTACCATGACTACTTGCTAATCACCATTCTGAATTTATTTTGACATAAGCTTGCTCTTTTTTATTACTATTAATGTTAAGTGCTATAGAGTTTACAAGACATCTTTGCCATATGATAGTGCTTGTCACATCTAGAGCATTTGAGAAGCCTACTTGCCAATATCATAGCTACAATTTCTAAACCACCATGAATGTCCATCTAACCTCCATGATTGCATTTTAGCCCCCACCATCATGAGATTGAACACTAGAGCATGATCTTCTAAGTGTATTATCACAATCACCTAGAGTACCAAGGACAAAAAATATGTGATATGCACCAAAAAATATTAATTGAAGTACCTCCAAATCACCACAATAGTGACAAGTAGACACCACTTTTTTTTTTAAAGTTATTGTATGCTAAAAGCCATCCCCCTTTTATTTTAGACCTAGGGCATAACTCCATCTTGCATGACATACGAAAAGGTGTGTGTTTACCTTGACCAAAAAGCATCACCAATGATTGTCAACTTATAGTACCATGATTTCATGCACAAAATGTCATCAAGACTACCTTTTAAAGCACCACCATGACTAATCAAACTCAAAAGTAGACCATTTTTTACAAAAAGAAAAGGATTTTACATTACAAACTACCTCTCTCGCATACATTGACTTGTTTTGTTGCAGTAATACCTAAAGCTTTTGGGTTCTGGAGCTTGAACCTTCAACATGACTATAATATAGGGAGGAGATTGGATCTAGCATGTTACAATCTTAAGCCATAGGAGCCTCCATCTATAGCACTTGCACAAAGCATGTCACGAGTTCTCTCATCTCTTCTAAGTATGCTTAAGAACTTACTTTTAAATTTAATCAATTGATTTTAAAAGGAAAATGGATTGGATTGATTTTTTATGTGTTTCATGAGATGTTGAGGTAGTGATTTACTTATGTCTATGCTCATTTTCATAGGGAGAGAGTGTACATGTGTGTGCATGTGTGCATGTGTATATGTGTGTATGTTATGGACTAACTTGCAATGACACATGAACTAAATTGTAGTATAAAGAATGGAATAGTTAATAATGTAATGTAGTTGAAACACAAGCATCTCAAAATATTTGCGTAGAAATGATGGCCAATGTATGTATCATAAGTTTAACCTTATCTAGACTTTTAGATAGTATATGGGCTCTATATTGTTTAAGGATGCATTTAGTATATCATTAACCATATCCCTATAAATCCCAACCATCTGTCTTTTTTCCAATTTGAATTTTTACTCTTAAGATGCTCATTATAAAAAGATTGGACTATCCCTTACCTTTTTGTGAATAAAGCTATCATTATCTTAACATTTGGTGTAAACTTCTCTTAAAATGTTAGAATGTTTCTATTATTGATCAATATCTATGTAAACCTTAAGGATAGAATAACGTGACGAATACTTCTATATATATCCCAAAACATATAAACATTGGGGTGAATTTAACCTATTTTTTTAATTTTCATTTCACATGAATGGAGTTCATAACCTCAATAAACCTTAGAAATGTGGGTGAATAAAATATCTTTAAGTTAAAACTTAAGCTACTCAACTTTCAAAAAAATTTCACAAATATATAAAATTTTACCTAATTGGCAAATATTAGCCAATAAAGGGATCCCTAATTTGCATATTTTATAGAACCCATATGATGAAATATTATATCACAATGAGATCTCATATGGGAAGGACTTATAACATATCTTAGACTCCCTAGCTAGTATCCAACTTCTTGGAGCATCCCCTTCTTTTTTGCCTTATGCTCTATCTTCTCCCCTCTGTCACATAAATCCTTAAGGCTTGCACTGTCATATCTTTTTGGGCCATCATCACTAATCATGATGATGATTATTATTTTTATTACTACCACTGCCACTACTATTACGTTCATTATATGCGGACCATATATTATATATGGTTTATGTTTAGCAACATATTATATGTAGCTTATGATAGTTCTATTCATTATCCACACCATCATTGTACCCTTTTGTTGTTATAATAACAATAGATATATACACATTCTACAAGCTTCCATAAGTATTTACTTTTACTCGAGTCTTTGCAACGTGTTAATTAATGTAGTCGCTATAAATTTAAATAATGGTAAGATTTGGTTCCCAACCTTATGTGGGTAGAAAGGTAGCATTGCTATAGAGCACGCCCACAAAAAGATTTTTTTTTCCTACAACCATCACCATTAGTGTCAGCATTTTTTTCTTCAACTGTCTCTATTAACATCAGCTATTTTTATCACTATTAGCATCCCTACTAGCATCGCTAGTAGCTATGGCTTCTCTAGCAATGCTAATAGTGCAACCAATTGTGTCATTGTAGACATCATTATTTGCCATATATGTTGTAGTGGCATAGAAAAAAAATTAAGTGATCTGGTTGTAAAATGTATTTTTATTATTTGCATTTCTAAAACCAAATGTTACAAGTCATACCATCCATAACCTAAGCATATTTTTTATTAGTGACACAAGCACGAACAATAATTTCATCACACCCATGTGAACACATGCAAAAGGTGAAAATTTACAATCCCAAAAATCTAAAATCCTACAACATTTGAATACACTCTAAAATAGTTTAATTATCAATTTACAAAATATGAGCTAATATAATAATTTTCTAACCTTAATTATCTTATTTTAAATTATTTTAATTTACTTTGCCCTAGTATAATGTAATTTTATTTTTAAAAATTAATTTAACTTAATATTATTCATATTGAATTTAATTAGTTTATTATATTTATTTTTGGTTTATCTCTATTTTATTTTATTTTATTTAACATTCTTTTTCTTCATTTTTCTTGATTTATAATACATTTTATTACTTTTGTATAATTATCTTAATTTACTATCAAATTTTTAAATCTATCTCAAGTTATAACTTTATTACAATCTTAATAATATTTTTCTTTTTTGATTTTGATTTCAATATAATCTAATTTTATTTTATATAAAATAAATTTTTAAAAAGAAAGAGTAAAATCAAAGCCTTAAATAGAGAAAAGAGGGATTAAATTTAATGAATTTCATCTAATTTGGTCGCGGGGGGGGGGGGGGGGGGGGGGGGGGAGTTTAAGCCAATGCATGGTCTATCTTTATAAACTCCTATAAGGAGATGGTGGCACATTGCAACAAGCAAGTCTACTACATCTCATCATCATGGTGAAGATTTAGTAGGAAAGTCGATGGCAAATTACAAATCTAAATGTTGTAGTGGCAGAGATGGAGTACTTTACCTTGTGAAGTGCGATTTTGGTGGGCTATTGTAGCTTTTTCATTATCATATTTGATGTGCAATGGTTCAAAGTTAACTTGGAGGAGTAGTAGCCACCGTTTAGCAAGGGGGCCATCTGGATTCTTGGAGGTAGATTTTGAGAAGAAGTGGAATGATTTCTACCATAATCTAGAACAATCTTGCTGGTTGTATGTTATCACTGTAGCGCCTCAAACAACTTGAGTATATGAGGGAAGCAATGTCCCCAACATGGAGAAGGAGGGCATGCAACAAGTAGAAAAGGAAAGCCTACATAAAGTGGGAGGCGACGAGGAAGGGCAAGCAAAGGAGACCAGCATGTAAGAATTCTTTTGAATCAAGTGGACTCCTCTTTCTATGGAGACCTCTGCATAGATATTCTGATGCATGTCGAACTATGCCAAGATGAAGTTATGGATCCCTAGATGAGATTTTTATAAGATCTTGTTCCTATAGTCATTGTTTATTACTTAGGTTAGTACTTCATTACGTGTCTTTATCTTTTGTGTGAGTCTATATACATGCTTTTTATTGTACTTATCTTTCCCCCATACGTTAAACTAGCTAACATTTCTTTTGTTTGTGCAAGCAGTTATACTTAATTGTATGATCCGATAATATATAGATGAGGAGCTCAAGGAGATCTTCACACATGTATCTCCTAATCACATGGTTTGTTTTAGGGATCGATGTGGACACTTCTTTCTCCCAGTTGATGTCCTTACATTTTGTCTTGGTATGTGTTAATTTCTTCTCAAAAAGACTAGCAAAATACTTCTAAACGTAAAAGAAAACTAGAAAAGCAAAAGTGCAAGGCCTAGAAGCAAACACAATGGCAAATTTTGGCACAAAGTTAGTTTTTGGACACTTATAATTTTTTGAAGAACATTATGTTGAACATTATCTTCAAAGAGTTGCCTCACTCCTATACAAATCGTGATATATTTCATAGTGAGGTATTAGCGATATGGAGCTTCGGCTCACTAAAGTCAAGAAGGGTGATTAAATTTGAAAAGCATGCATAAAACAAGAGAAGTCTAGTTTTAGGCCAAAGAGAGGGTAGGGTGCCCAAAAATCAAGCCCATGTTTAAAACCCAAAAATGAATGGATAAGCTTATTTGTGTGGTGTGCAATCCTAGAGATCTCTCTTCTTGCTTCTTGCCTCTGTGTGTGTGTGTGTGTGTGTGTGTGTGTGTGTGTGTGTGTGTGTGTGTGTGTGTGTGTGTGTGTGTGTGTGTGTGTGTGTGTGTGTGTGTGTGTGTGTGTGTGTGTGTGTGTGTGTGTGTGTGTGTGTGTGTGTGTGTGTGTGTGTGTGTGTGTGTGTGTGTGTGTGTGTGTGTGTGTGTGTGTGTGTGTGTGTGTGTGTGTGTGTGTGTGTGTGTGTGTGTGTGTGCGCGCGCGCGTGCGTGTGTGAGACTAGTATGTGAAGCTCTTCACCTCTTCATTCTTCTTCTTCTTCCTTCTCTTCTTCATGAAGCAATCTTGGAACCGTTGAGGCTATGCAGATGGAGCATGCTTGAGGAGCATCACTTCAATCATGGAGCTATTGATGAGGCTTTGCAAATATACCGCAATGACAAGACAAATTAGTGATTTTGATATGATAAGCTTGAAGATGTGCAATAGTTATGTGAGAGGTAGCTGTAGCTATGTCAAGAGAAGTGCTTAAATCAAAAAGCATTTCATCAAGTGTAGTGTCCAACTTACAAAAGCTTTGATAGTATGCTCAGATGTGTTGGTCTCTATCAAGCATAGTCATCAGTGCTCTAAATGGGCCACAGAGGGCACATGCATGCCTTGCTTAGGTGGTAGAGCTAGTGGCTTGGGCATACCTCACTCTAATGGTGGGGTTGGTGGCTTTGATGGGTGTTGACTTGTTGCTACTCCTCACTCAGGTTAGCATACAAGGGAGGGTGGCTCCAATGGATGCTATGGGGATAAAGATGTTGTGACCCCCTCTCCTTGATCGAGTATACAAAGGTTGCCCACATTGGCCACACCCATAGAGACTACCTTTCCTAAGACACCTAGATTTTCTCAATTGTCTACAAGTCCCACTCCTGGGGTTATGCCTACTCCATAGAGTACTCTTACATACAATGCTTCACAATGTACTCCTAGGTTCAAGTAGGCCTATGTTAAAGTTTTTCCACTAGGCTACTCCTACTTGATGGATGAGGATACTTGTACTATTCTCATGAGATGAATGAGGGGAAGAGACTCACATCATGTATGCATGACTTGTGTAAGCAAGAATTTTGGTACAACATCTTACATCATTGGAAATAATTGCCTGATAAGTCCAAGTAGTACATGTTGGACTCTCTGCATTTAGAGTTTTCATAGTCACCTACTTCTATTTGATTCTCTAGTGGTGGGTGGATGATCAAGGAGATGGAAGCTCATATCACGTATGCATGACTTGTGTAAGCAAGTATTTCGGCACAACATCTTACATCATTGAAAGCAATTTCTTTTCAAAGTCGTCTTCTTTGTTGATTCTCCAATGGGTGCATGATCGAGTAGATGCACACATATGTCTCAACGGTGGTCTGATGCATGCAAGGCACTAAAGAGGGACAAGGGAGAGCTAGAGTGGTTGGGCAAGGAAGATTGGAGGATCATGAAGGAGGCCATTTTCTCTATAGAAAGATGGCGACAGTAGACAGGTAGGGAGGGTGCAACTAGAGGCTAGAGCAAGAGCAGTGCATCACCTTAGTAATGGCGGTTGGTCTACATACTTGGAGGGTTTTGTAAGCTATAGATTTACTATTAAAGATTTACATTTTTCTATGTTGTTTACAGTACTGATGTGGTTATAACAAAGATTATTCATGTTCTTTGGTGTAGTATTCCATCACTAGCAGCCAGCAACCCCCTACGTTACTGAAAATGTATGGGGAAAGGCATGATGGCTTGACTGCCCTTATCAATAAGCTCTATGTATGCAATGGTCCAATATGACATGTCTCTTTTGATAGTCTAGAAATTTTTTTATATTAGTTATGTTGCATCTAGCTTTGTATTAATGATTGGTTGTCTTATAAAACCCCTATGAGGAGTTGTGTCACAATGAGATCTCACATGGGGAGACTTGTAACAAATCTTAGAGTCCTTGGCCGGTTGCTTTTTTGGAGTCTGACTTCTTAGAACATCCCCTTCTTTTTTGACTTATGCTTTGTCCTCTCCCTTCTATCATGTAAGACCTTATGGCCTACACCATTGTATCTTTTTGGGCCATCATCACTAATGTTAATTATTATTAGTACTACTATTATCATTACTACTACTATTATGCTCATTATATGCTGACCTATCTTATATATGGTTTATGTTTAGCAACATATTGTATGCAACTCATGGTAGCTCTACCCATTATCCATACCACCATTATACTTCTTTTTTCTTTTTGCCATGCTGGTAATAGATATATGTACATTCTACAAATCTATTAACACGTATTTTCTTTTGTTCAAGTTTTTGCAATGTGTTAATTAATGTAGTCTCTAAGAAATTAACTAATGATAAGATTTGGTTTCTGACCCTATGGGGCTAGAAAGGTAGCAAGGTTGTAAAGCCCACCATTGTAAGATTTTTTTCCTTACAATCATCGCTATTAGCATCAATATTTTTCCTTACAAATATCTTTATTAGCATCAATGTCTTTTCAAACAATCCTTGTTATTAGCATTATTGGATAGGCAATGGAAACTACTAAGGTGGAGTATGGTAGGGGTAGAGGGTGACATTCTTCACTTTCACATATCAAGGGGGTAAATATACAATTACAAAACAAATATGATACTTTGTTACCTTTTTTAAATAGTAGGAAGTCAAATATAGCACCAAATGAGGCAATTTTGTAGCATAATGAGGTTTCTACTAAGTCCATAAATCAATCTATTTTTTATGTAAGAGAATGATGTGCTTGTTGATAAAGAGCAGAGATTGAAAAGCCCATGATTATGCCTAATGGCTTGTACAAATATTTTTTTATAATAGATCAGATACACTTTTATCTAGTCATACTTGTAATGACTCTCACAATGCCTCTTATGCATCAATTTTTTATGCACTACCTATTTCAATATGTATGATGAGGATGAGTTTGTTTCTTTTAAAGAAGCATCCATAAATACTAAGTGAGTTTGCAAGTTAAAAGCTAAGTCGAATGGTAGTGTTGATCACTCTAAGGTGAGACTTTTGGCAAAGGATTATGCTCACTAGAATGGCATTGACTTTGATAAGCTCTTTGATCCACTTTCTATTTGACAATAATTTATAGCATTTATGCATTACATTGTAATATATAGGGGATATATTGACCTAATAGTGACACAAATTGTCGAAGAAAAAAGTATTCTTATCATCAATATAAGTGTTACTATTAGTGTCAAAATAAAATCATTGTTAAAGCATTGTTATAAGCATCACTATATATTGACAGTATAACGATGAACATATCATGCTTTTAGCACAAGATATTGACATTATTGGTGATACATATAGTAATGTTGCAAGAAATAATATTGATACTAATAGCAATGGATGTAGGAAAAATTCCCACACTTATAGCAATAGTTGAGATTGAGCTAAAAAGAAATTACATGGCAGGGCTTTGCAACCAAGCTACCCATCTAGCCACATTAGACTAGCAACCAAAGTTTGCCATCAATATAATTGAGTATCTTGATTGTCATTTTTTAAAAGATTGGGCAATACTATGAGATTATCTAACACATTGCAAACTCCTCAACGAAAAAAATAGAAGACACTCTGATTAAAACATTTGTAAATAGAGTGCATATCCAATGCATATAGACACATTGACTAAAACATCATAAAAGAGAGTGCATATCCACAACTAATATCAAAAAAGGAAAATACAATCATGATGTGGATCAAAATATAGAATAACCATGATGTTGCAAGCTATATACAATCTAAATGATGCAAGCTCTATCAATCATAAGGCCATAAGCTATATAGGATATAAATATATTTAAATATATGTACAACATATATTATCACCATTATATCCACAATGATCACCCAAAAAGAAACAAAGCTCTAGGATGTACATGGTGGAGGGGAGAGGACAAAGAAAAGTGCATGAAAGCTCAAGGGGATGCTTCAGGTGATCAAACTCTAAATAGAATAGTAAGGGAGCATCCATCACTACTATTGATTGCCATCTAAAATCTTGTCATGATGCAATGGCTCCTCAAAGCTCAAGGGGATGCTTCAGGTGATCAAACTCTAAATAGAATAGTAAGGGAGCATCCATCACTACTATTGATTGCCATCTAAAAGCTTGTCATGATGCAATGGCTCCTCAAAAAGGGGTCTATAACTCAACCAAATAATAATCCAAAGCTAGATGTTGCATGATGATGACTAATTTGCTAGAGTTTTGGGAGAGTGATCTCATATTGGTCCACCCCATGCATAGAGCTTTTTAATGAGGGTAAATCTTTAATCATAAAATTCACGAACTTAAAAAATCCTCAAAATATGTGTCCCAGTCACCATTGTTGAGGTGATGTTTTCAAACCAATCTTTAGTCACACCCTGGCCTAGATCCTTCTCCTTTCACCATCTCTATGGGGAGCAAGTGGCCTCATCTCTAATACTTCTCCAATCCTCTTTGTCCAACTAGCCTAGCTTTCCCCTATCCTCTTTCAATTTTCTCCATGTGTCATACCACCTATGGCTCATGTAGTCCCATATCTACTCGATCATCCACCCTTTGTGGAAAATTGATCGAGAAAAGCCAAAATAAAGAACTCATAAATGCAACCTATCAATGACATATGACTTGGAGCTCTATGGCATTGTGCCAAAACACTTGCTAGCACAATGCATGCATGCATGCATGTCATGACCATCTTCCCTTCATTAGTCATGATCACTACTCTGATATTCTCATCCACCAAATATGAGTAGCCTAGTAGCACCCACCTTGCATGTGTCTTGTCAAATCTAGGAGCATGCTACAAAGTGTCTACGAGAGTAATCTACATGAGAGGCATACCAATAGGAGTGATGTTTGCAAAAGACTGAGAAAATCTAGCATCCTTGGGGAGTGAGTCTCAATGGGAATGGGAAATTAGGGCATTTATAGCATACTATCTAAATGAGAGAAGGAGTCGAGGAATCTATGTCTCTTCAATATTTGCCTTCTCTACCCCCACCAAATCCACCCACACCAAAGCCACCTTACCCTGCACCTTAACAATAGCCAAGAGTCCAAATATGCCAAGGAGCCATAACATCTATGTCTCCACAACATCCACCTCCTCCACCCACACTAGAGCTAAAAGGGTAGAGCCCAAGTGGAAGCACACAAGCAAAAGCAAAAGTGAAGCAAGAGCTATGGCAAATGGAGCAAGAGAGCAAGATAGAGAGGCAGCGTATGTGGGAGCTCCAACTATCACAATATGTGTGACCGTCCTTTCTTTATTCTATTTGTTACTAAAAGAATAAATAATAAAGTAATAATGATGGGTGCCCGCCAGCTACATTGTACACATGTGCGGGTCTATATACAATAAATGTAGGCTGTTAAGCACATGCGGCCTTTAACCCCCACTAACCTCCCACCTAAAGGCAAATGTGCCTTAGTGAGGAGTAAGATAAAAAAGAAAAAATAACAACATGTACATAGAGTACAACATAATGAGGAAAGACATCATCTCATCCTATGCCCATCAACCTCCTGAGGTAGCTATCATTCCACTAGGAGACTTTTATTGAGAAAATCTACAACATTTCTATTCATAGGTATCTTGACAAGCTCAACGGACTTGTCCTCTAGTATCTTCCTCATGAAGTGATAATGCACCTCAATGTGCTTTCTCTTCATATGGAAGATCAGATTATGGGCCAAATGAATGGTACTCATCGAATCCGAATGCAATGTGGGAGTTATAGGCATACCAAGTTCTACAACCACATAGCCTAACCATAGGCCTCCTTGTAAGCCTCAATGGTTGCAATATACTCAGTCTCAGTGTAGTAAACAAGGCCATGCATTTTTGCACCCTAGGCATCCAAGAGATAGCATGTCCAACATACGTAAAGATATAGGCGGAGGTGGACTTCATATTGCCTATACACCTTGCATAATCGAAGTCAATGTATGACTCTTGTATCCTAGCTACCATAGCAAATGACATATCTACTATGCCTTTCAAGTATCTCATCATACCCTTGACAGCATCCCAATGTCATTTGCCAAGTGTAACCATATAGCATGCCACAAGTCCCACTACAAATGCTATGTCAGGATGAGTGGTTATCATGGCATTCATCAAACTACCCACACTGCATATGCATACAAAACCTTGGTCCTCTCATAGTAAAAAGGAAAACTAATAGGCTTACCATCCTATATAAATGGAATTACTTAAGTACTCAGTGAAAATACTCCTTCTAGGACAAGTAGAGTCGTCCCTCAAAGTAATTATGTGCAATGTGCATACCAAGTCTATGTGAGGCATTTCACATGTTCTTCATCTCAAAGCTCTTCTTGAGCTGAGCCTTTGAATTGTCCAGCTCAGTATGAGCACTCCTAGTTATAAGCGTATCATCAAAATAAAGTACCAAGATAATAAAGCTACCATCACGAGCCTTTTTCATGTATAAATAAAGATCCATCAAATCTATGGTACCATTCCCTAGGTGTCTACTTAAGTCCATAAAGACTCTTCTTCAATTTACACACTAGGTGTTCTCTGCCTTTCTTTGCAAAGCCCTTAGACTGTTGCATATAAATCTCATCATGCAAGTTCTTGTGTAAGAAAACCATATTAACATCCATTTGATAAAGATCTAGATCCAACTGGGAAACCAAGTCCAAGACCAAGCTTAGAATAGTTATCTTAATTGCAAGAGAAAAGACTTCATCAAAGTCAACACCATGCTCTTACTTAAAACCCTTTGCAACAAATCTAACCTTATATGTTGGCTTAGGGTGACCAAGGATTCTCTTCAACTTTTACATCCACTCGCATATCAATGCATGATCCCTATTAAGGAAAATAAGTCCCATGTATGTTCCTTCTAAAGTGAATCAAACTCAAACTACATAGCCCTCTCATAATAATCAAAATCACCTTTGTGCATAGCTTCCTCATAGGTAAGTGACTAAGTAGAGTCTATCACCATGATATAATCCATGGAGGGCTCATAGCAAAGCTAACTCTAGACCATGTATGTCATGTCTTCTTTGTCTAATAGCATGATCCTACATAATGGGTGGATTGTGGGCCACTATAAACATCAATTACTATAGTAGGCTATCTCATTGGGGCTAACTGTACAAATAAGTGGAGTCTCCTCCTGCAAGACCACCCTACATACCTCAACTACCTGCTCAAGCTACTTAAGCATCTTCTCTTCATGAAACACAACATCATGGCTATGGATAACCTTTCAAGCTTGCAAATCCCAAAGGTGATAGCCCATCTCACCTACACTATATCTAAGAAAGATGCATTTCATAGACTTTGGATTTAGCTTGTGATCCTTGGGAATATGACAAAAATCCCCACATACAAAGACCCTCAAATAAGTATATAATAGAGGTTTTCTAGATCATGACTCCTCTACAATTTGATAATAATCAAGAGCAATGCACGGGGACCTATTGATGAGATGCACGGAAGTAGTAACTATCCCAACCCAAAAGTATTGTGATAAGCCTTCTTGATTAAGCATACTAAGAACTCTTTCTTGAATAGTCTTGTTGATGCGTTCTGTTAGAGAGCTCTCAAATGATTCCGAAGAGTAAGTACTAATTCCAAGGAGAAATTAAAGTATTTGCCAAGTGTTGGAGCGAGTGATTGAAGTGTGTTACTGATCAGAGAAACAAGCCTGAAAATCATGTGCAATTCACACTACCTATGATGGTCACTTTGCTAGTCCTACTACTGACTTCAAGTGTGGAGTGCAAATGCCTCCACAGTAAAGCCACTTTACCAAGGGACCATGTATGTGACCCCCTTCGTGGATGCATATGGTGAACTGACAAGTAACTCGCAAGTTGTGTCTGCCGAACTGAGCCTAACCATGAAGATCCCTTGGCCCATTAGGACCGCCTCCGCGATCTGCACTGTGCCGATACACAACGTGGAATGAAGCCAGTCCTAAAGCTGGGCCCTGGCTAAGGAATGCCCTACTACCTGACCTTAAATTGTTGTTTCCTTTAGCTCCTGCTCCATAGCTCGGATGGCTAAAAGCTGCTCCTTAGAGATAGAAGAAACATTATTAAGGTGCTAGAACAACCATGGCTTTCTTGTTTTGGCCAAGCTGATAGGGAGAGTTAGGCATATGTAATTTAGCTCAAAAGAATGTTTCTTTAGGCCATTCCTCTAGGTTTGCTAGATCTTGGTGTTGGCTCTATTGATTGAGGTCATCGAATTACTTCTAGTGTATCTATGCCAATTAATGTAGCAACCTCTACTAGTCCATTCCTTATACTATTTCATTGGTCCATGACTTGATGAGATTTATTATTCTCTCTCTAGCTTTGCTATAACTTCATATATCCATGCATCATCAAAACTATCTCTGTGCACAATGCACATGTCATGTAGAACAAGGCATCCTACCACCATCTTCGGGACATTTTGAATAAGCATATCACATCTCTTTGATAATATGCAAATTTGAGCTTTGAGGATTCCAAATGACTAGCATTTGATTGCTTGATTGTATATAGTTTTAATAGTAATGTTTCAGAGATAGGTCTGTCCTTGGTACACTTGAAAGGAGGCATCATCCAAAAGCATACAAGATAAGCACAATCTCCAAGAAGGCAATATTGATACAAAGCTCCATTCGTGCATCACTTTTCTAAATCTGAACGTTGAAAAGCCATCAACTTAAGGGTCCATAGGTAGTGATCATGCATTGAATTGTAAGTGCTAAGTTGTAGAGAAACTTGGAATGGCTTTGCTTAGGATGATGGGCATTTGTCCAATGAAAAATTGGTTCTTGAAATGTTGTACAAGCTTTGGTTGCGTGTGATTCTCGAGTTGAGTTGAGATGGATCTAGTAATAGAAGTAAGATTTATTCCTTCAATTAGGCCATTTTGATCTTTTTGGGAGCTTTGGAGGGCTTATTTTGTCAGTAAACATGTTATTTTATGTCTTTTTTTTGTACACCTCTCCTGCTTGTAAGCTTGATCCTTAGTCAAATAAAGACTTTGGAATCTCTGAAGTGATAGCCTACTTGAGGAGTGTCATGCATGCCACATACAAAGATTTCATGTTTCCCTTCAAGCACCAAAAAAATGGTTTGTGGCAAGAGGTGCTGCGGGCACTACATAGATGGTACCCTAATCCCGAGAATTCACGATTCTCAGATGATTGGGGACGATCAAAGGTGAGAGACACGCTTCATAACCAATAGATAGCAAATTAGATAAAATGTTAAAACAGAAGTTAAAGGATTTGGGTATTTCTGAAAATAAGAAGAAGGAAAAGCATTGTGAGACATGCCAGAGAAAGGGCCATGAAACTAGGGCTTGCTGGTATAATCCTAATGTTAGGATGGCACAGCAGATGCCAGTGATGCAAGCAAGACCGTGACCTATTCAACTAGCTGCAATGAATCAGATTATTCCTGACACTATACCATAGAGACCCTTCAGAGGACTTAGAAGAATGCAAGCTAGATAGCCTTGGGGAAATTTCCAGGCACAATAGCAAACTACAAAAATGGGAGCATGCCATTATTGTGGAGGTCAAGGACACTTTGTTGGACCAAACTGTGAGCTTTGGGCAAGGCATAATACTGAGAGAGGAATGCCCATAGATTGGATACATGTGCTAGCAACAATTGATCTGCCATTCTCGGATAATGAGGAATACGAGCAAGCTACTAAGGCAATTGATAAGCCCAGAGACACACCCTCAATACCAATTTGCATGATGACTAGGAGCTCACATAGGCGACCCGCCTCTGTCACATTCCACATCCCGAACAGCAAATGAGACCTCCACTAGATCCTAGAGCACCTGAGGGACAAATTGGCTGGTAACCCAGCTGCAAATCTTAAACCGGTCAAGGATCTCTTGGATGAACCCAAGTGGCAATGGACCAAGGTGCATGACCTAAACTTGATGTACAATTGGGCTTTAGTCATCACCAATGACAAGGAACCACACTTAGGAGATGATGAGCAGTCAGATGAGGTTGATTCTGATGATGAGTACAAAGATTGCACATTCCTCCAATAGCAAGAGTGAAGAAGAGATCGACACAATAGAGTACGACACTGAGGGGCATGAGATTGAACAAATATGGGCAAACTTCAAACCACAAAAAAGATCATCTTCGAAATTGAGAAAGGAGTCATGCAAATGGGTTGCGATTGCACATGGTTGGAGCATATACGAGCGATTGATTATGAAGGAACGAGTCTTGCCCAACCATCGCACCAATACTCAAAATGGAATCACCATTGGAGCTACAACCTCCAGGAGAGACTCCTTCTTATAGCGAAGATGGGGAGTTCAATTCTGAAAGTAAGCTCGGGCAGTGATCCTAAGATACCCCAACCATCTAAGACCAAACACACCAAAGGAGACCTACCAGTACACCTAAGGCATCAAAGGTTGAAGGAGGAAAAGAGGAAGTAGCCTAGGGATTTGCAAGCTAAGGAGCAGAGAAAGCTGCAAGACCTACCAAAATGATTCACAAGATTTAAGATGAGAGGGTAGTGGTCTTGCTAGGAGCCAAAAGACCAAGGCAAGCAAGTGAACCTATAGAAGGACCCACCAAGCCAAAAGATCAATCCTAAGAGCTTCAAACTGGACCATAACCTTCCACATTCACATTGACACCTCGAAGTTCGTCGTGGGAGCTATGTTGTGCTAGCTTGGTGAACACAATTTAGAATATTCAATGAGCTTTGCTAGCAAACAACTCACAGATACTGAAATGAACTACTCCACCACGGTGAGGGGGAAGGGTCAGCCATGGTGTTTGCTATAAGGAAATTTTGGCATTACCTTTTGGCCACACCTTTTGTCTTCTTTGTTGACCATCAAGCCTTGCTTTATCTTGTTAACAAACCCTATGCTACGGGACGCATTGCTCGATGGCTACTTCTGCTTCTTGAGTTTGACTTCTCTGTGGTTGTACACAAGGGGAAGTAGCATTATATGGTGGACCACATGTCTCGCACATACCCATACGAGAAGCCGTTGGATAGGGCATCACAAATGACTTGCATGATGTGCATCTGTTTAACCTATCTAGTGAAAGGGACTTGTTTAGAGCTCTGGGAAAATGACATAGTCCAAGTGCTTGAGCATGGACCACCTAAAAGACCCATTGAGAAGGCCCGCTGACCTAGGCGACTTATCCTTAAAATACAACCCTATTAGATAGCAGGACAACTCTATAGGTTAGGGCATGATGGTTTGCTGCATAGATGTGTGTACAAACATGAGATGCATGATGCACTTGCATAAGCACACGACAGAATTGCAAGAGGGCACTTCAGTGGAGACACAACGGCCTGCAAGGTGCTACAATCTCAATTGTGGTGGCCTACTCTTTTTCGAGATGCAACACGATTTGTAAAGCACTGCAACGAGTGGTGCCAATGGACCAAGGTGCCCATTAGTAAGAACAAAATGGAGCTAAGTCCAATCATTGCAAGACAACCATTTGAGAAATGGGAAATTGACTTCATTGGGTCAAGTAGTCCTACAACACAGTACTCACAGGCCAAGTACATCATCATTGCTACAGACTATCTCACAAAGTGGACAAAAGTGTGAGCCATGAGGAAAAAAAATTCTAGAACCACTGCTAAGTTTCTTTGGAGCAGGTGATCTCACGATTTGGTTGCACCATTAAACTAGTTAGTGATCAAGGCACAAACTTCATTAATGAAGTGATCGCTCACCTCCTTTCGACCTTTCTGATCATCCATCGAATATCCTCACCCTATTACTCTCAAGCGAATGGACAAGCTGAGTCTACTAATAAGATCTTAATGAACAACTTGACCAAAGTAGTCTTTGCCTCACGCAGTGACTAGGACAACAAACTGATGGTAGCCTTATGGACCTATGGAACATCCTATAAAACAGTGGTAAGACACACTCCCTTCAAGTTAAGCCATGGGAATGAAGGCATTCTACCTGTAGAGTTCTTTGTGCCAAGCCTGAGAGTAGCCATCCAAGAGAGATGGGATGGAAAGGAGGCATGGACGGACCACCTAATCAAACTAGAACGCTTATCAGAGACTCGACTTCTAGCCACCCATGCATTGATTTCAAAAAGGCACGCCACAAGAGTTGGTTTGACAAGTACGTCAAGCAACGAGAATTCAAACTAGGTGACTTAGTGTTGTTCTACTCAATAAAAGGCCATAAAGAAAAGATGAAGTTCAAGGGATTAGGGCCTTTTGGCATAAGCTTCTTCAACGGTAACCACATAAAGAAGTACTATCCCCCCGCACATCCACTGTAGGAACCTCCCATGCTAGAGTCCCCTATGAAAGTTTGAGTTGCCACAATTATGGAAATTGAGGAGGAAGTTGAAGAGGCAATAGCACATGCTTACCTATGCATAATGGTCACTACCCAACAGACACATGCCTTCGATGCATTGATTGATGAGGGAGCTGATTTTCATATCTTAACTCACAATCATTGGACTCAAATTGCCCACCCACAACTAGAATCTACTAATGCCAAACTTAGTCCATTTGGGGGTAGATAATATGCCCTTTTAGGAAAGTGCAAAGTCGCAGCCTCTATCAAGTTTGAAAGCATACCCATAATCTTTTATGTGCTACCGAACACAAAGGATGCCAGTCAAGAATCGCTATTAGGACACTCATTTAAAAGCAAGCATATTGTAATGTTGACTACGAGTAATACTGTATTCACCTTGCTATTGGCAATGTACAAATAGTCAAAGCTTTTAGCGAGGGCAATGTGGCTCCATCAAAGCCGTGGGTAGAGAAATCCACCACCAAGTCTAAGGAGGGGGGTCGAGACTTGTCACAACCCACCACACCACACTATCAGCACACTATTGAGATCAAAGCTAAGGACCATGAACCGCAGTTCAAGTGGATGCCTAAACATTAATTAAGGATTGTTGCTTAGGAGCTTGCAAACATGACCTCACAAACCTAGGAACTCATGCTCGAAACCTAGGAGGCAACAAAACAACTATAGACACCAACGAATTGTCAAGCCGAGATGGGTCTCCAAAACCTTATTACAAAAGCAAGGCTATTACAAGGGCAATGCATGGATATGGATGCCTAAAACCAAGATAGCTAGCGGCTCTATTCAAATGCCACCTTCAAGCTCAACTATGCAAAGATGCATGATAGATCAGGCACTAAAACCTCAAAAATCTCAAGCTACGAAGCCCCTAAAGCCCAACACCATTGACCCTACAAAACCTCATCGAGTCTATCTACTGAAACTACAGCTTGCTGACTCCAAAAAACCAACCCAACCCAGCAATGTTAGTACTACTCAAGCCTCACAAACATTTGGCAGCACAACGTCAGAATCCCAAACCAAGCTTAGCACATGAGAGGCCAAACCGCACACTCAGGAGCAGCTGCAATTACAAATGTCAACCGTCGTTGAGCTGTCGAGTCTAGTCAAACCCCAACCTCCAGTAGGTCTTAAACCTTCTTACGAATGACGATCGATCCTTGCCTTTGTTGAGAATCAGAGTTTGCAGTAGTAGAATGTGTGCACAAGAGGGAGAGAAGACCTCAAAGTACAAGAATGAAATCTTGCTTACTAAGTTGCTTAGAGTACAACTTGGGTACACTCTCTCACAAATGATAGTGACCCATAGGCTATTTATATATCCCTTTGCCATCTAGGGTTAGGGTTTCCCCTACCCCTAGGGCTATTCACACTCATCTCCCCTTATACTCCCTTGCTTACAGTGGGTTTCTATGCCCATCTTCTAACACCCCCCCTCAATGCCAGGGTGGCATTGGATTACAAGGCATGTAAAAGATTCCCCCCTTTTTGGGATGCCTTTATAAATCAGGCTTACAAGGTTGTTTTAGGTAGATGATTTAAGTAGTCAAAACAGTCGATCTTCATATGAATTGGAGACATAGTTGGCCACCAATTCTTTGGGTATTTCAGGAGTGTTGGGGCATTTACTAGTGATATGCCCTGTCTTCTTGCATTTGTTACATTTCATCTTCTCGGGATACTTCTTCCAGCAGTTGTTTACAAGATGTCATTTTTTCTTACAGAAAGAACATTTAGTGAGAACTATATGAACCAATACTTGTTCACGGGAATTTGAAGTTGCCTGATTGTTGCTGCTTTCTTTGTGGTTCCTCTTTTCTTCATCCAAACATGATTGAATGGTACTTGCCAAAGTAGGATCTAGAATGTTGGTGAGAGTGCTTACAAGAGTAGGAAACACCTGTTTTACAGCTTTTAGGAGAATAGCAATAGCATCTTCTTCATATATTGGAGCTTGTACAGAAGCAAGCTGTGTCATAAGTCCCTTCATATGAGAAATGAATTTTCCCAAATCTTCTCCTGAACGATATTCCAAGCTAAAGAATTCAATTTTAAGGAAGATTTTAGTATTTTTGCCAGTGGCTCCATAGAGCTTTTCAAGCTCATCCCATTTTTCTTTAGCAGTGTTTAGTTGATCGACATGATGAATCAGGGATTCATATAAGTGTAGCATTATGATTGCTTGAGCACATTGGTCATCCTCTATATCAATCATATTTGCAAAGTTTACAACTCTACTGCCTTGAATAAGAGGCCAATACCCTCTCTCCATCATTTTGTATTTTATAAGTACCTGCCATGGATGGAAATCCTTACTATCAAACTTTTGAATTTGAGGACGAACATCAGCATATGTTGTGGTCATTGGGAAGGTCTTACCACTTGTTAGGACAAGGGCAGTGTCTAGTCCCTTACAAACCTTTCACTAAATGCGGAAGCAAATTAGACAAAGTGAAGTCAAAGTTGCAATGAAGAGAAAGGCTGAAAATCATATAAGTGTAATATTTCAAAGTATGACTTTGGTGGTCCTTTCTTATGAGCAAGCTTCTTCCGTGGTTTAATAGTCTTTTTAGGTTTTAATGAAGTAAACCTAGACTGGACTTCAGGCTCCTCCTTGTGGTATGGCTTAGTGGATGAAGCTTGTGTTGGACATGGTTTGTCTATGATCTCAATACTTGTTGCTGATGATTCCGAGGAGAGTATGATGACACTCATGCTATTGATTTCACTGACCAATGTACTTGAGACAACGTCACTTACGGTATGCAATACACTTCTTGTGCATAATGGTCTATGTGTTAATTTTACACATAACCTTACAACAATATATGAAGAGGAATAAAAAACTCACTAGGTTTTAGTGAATGCCCAGCAAGCTATTTAACCTGATGATTTATGATTAGTGTTAAAAGAACACTATTTTCAAGCTTAGTGAAGTGCTTGAATGGAACCCGGTTGGAAGTCGGCTTCCCAATGCTTGATGATGTCCATTGAGCATGCCCAAGAGCTTTAGACTCTGGAATAGGGTTCAGAGACTCTGCTTCAGTGATTCGAATCACTGTTAATGAAGCTCAGAGTGTAAAAATGCCAAAATGTCAAGCTTGGAGCTTGTTGGCTATGGCTGCCCAAAAAAACACAGTTAGGGTTTGGCTTGTAGCAGCCAACAGAGGAAGAATTTATCAGAGCCCTCTTAGTTGAGGATAGCCCACTTGGGGGGCTATCAAATCCCTATGGTGGTGGGTGAGATTGTGCCGCCTGCTGCCCGCGCCAGGTCAGGAGATACCACGCTG
Organism: Lygodium microphyllum; assembly: GCF_053477565.2. Taxonomy (NCBI): domain Eukaryota; kingdom Viridiplantae; phylum Streptophyta; class Polypodiopsida; order Schizaeales; family Lygodiaceae; genus Lygodium; species Lygodium microphyllum. The sequence goes on along the minus strand of NC_141135.1, from coordinate 148,662,596 downwards.
TCAGAAACTGCGCCGTTTCTGGGATCTTGACAATGCTGGCCTCACACGTGGACAATGTCAGTGTTTGAACTGACGAGGAGCTGCGCCTTGATGTGGAGAAAAGATCTCCAGAAGAAAGCTCAAGCTAATATGGCCTCCTTTGTCCTCCTCAAGTCCTCCAATGGAGGTAGGTTGCAGGCAGCTATGGAGGAAAGAAGGATAAGATAAAGAAAATGATAGCTCATGCGCACTTAGTGATGACTTATGCTGAGAGAAGCTGAGATCAGAGGTGGCTCTGATACCGTGTTGAGAATCAGAGTTTGCAGCAGTAGAATGTGTGCACAAGAGGGAGAGAAGAGCTCAAAGTACAAGAATGAAATCTTGCTTACTAAGTTGCTTAGAGTACAACTTAGGTACACTCTCTCACAAATGATAGTGACCCATAGGCTGTTTACATAGCCCTTTGCTAGCTAGGGTTAGGGTTTCCCCTGCCCCTAGGGCTATTCACACTCATCTCCCCTTATACTCCCTTGCTTACAGTGGGTTTCTATGCCCATCTTCTAACAGCCTTAGCTTCAGATTTAGCCCAAAATACAAGGGATGATTTGGTTGGTTGCCTTCAGCATTTAGATGCCACGCTTACCACACTTGCTAAAAGCTATGATCGATTAGACCTAGGTCTTTTAGATGAGCCTTTAGCAATGGAGGTACACTCGTTGCCTTGCTCATGGGAAGAATCGGAATTTTTATTCATTAAGGCTTCCTAGGTAGTTGAGGAACTCATTATCACCGAGATTTCCCGCGGACAAGCATACAAGCAATGCCCCATTATGTCTTATGCCAAGGGCATGGTCCTTGCCACCGACCAAGAAATTGCGAAGTTGAAACAACTGGCTACCAACGAGTCCTCTTTCTTACAACAATAGTATGCTCTCAGACTTCAGTGGAAGCAAGAGGGTTACCAAATCATGACCAAGGCTGAGTAGAGATGTGCAATCAAGACCTCAGAATATGACCCAACTTACATAGCCCTAGCCTCCTATAAGATATTGACCACCATTCACACAACTGGCCCCTCGAAGAGCACATCATGACTCACCCCTACCTAGACTACCTTTTGACAGAGGAGCAGTTACACATTGCTAGTCGAATAGGCTCTAGTGATTTCCTAATGGATGTCCTAACCTACCTCACCCATGAAGTGTACAACTTGTCAACATGGACCATTATGCTCAAATGGAGTACAACCCAAACTTCTACGCTTGGCTCATGCAAAGGTGAAACACCGTCAACACACACTGAATAGCCTCCACCCTTCAACCTCTAATCCTAGGAAGGATTCTTCCCATCTCTAAGGGGGAAGGGGGAAGGGCGGGAAATATAATGGAACATAAAGGTGTGGAACATAAAAACAAAACCTAAAACCTCAATCAACGTTCAAAAATGGAAAAGAATGCGTAAAAATCAACTCGTGATTGAGTAAAAGTGTCAAAAAATTTTGTGGAATACATGGACTATTTAAAGGAGAATTCTCTTTCTATATTTAAGCATTTCAATTTCCATAATCATTTTTTCCATCTCCTACACGTCTTTCCGTAAAAATTATTTGAAGAATACTGATGGTGAGCTATGGCTTTATGACAGGCACCTACAATGGCATAGGACATGAGAAAACTAGCAAACTGCCATTCTCTGAGGAAGAATAGGCAAAGTATGGCCTCTCAGTGGAGACAAGGGCCTACAATCAATTCAAATTTAAGCACATCCTGAATTTGGAAGATAGTCATGGAGGAGCCAACCATCATGCAAATTGTGAAGCAATACAAGCTACAAAAGTGTGTGGAGAAGGTGGGCCAAGTGTGTGGAGAAGGTGACTGATCCAGATACAGTACGGTAAGAGTGAAACCACTCACAGTAAGGCGTCACATGGAAGGACGCACCTGAATCCAATAACCAGCACTGTGCATACATACTAGGTGTCTCAGTCAAGTGTGAAGCATCAGAAGAACTAGCTGCAAGTATAAACTCATTACCACCATTGGACTCCTCAGTCTGCGTGACATTAATTTCCTCAATCTTGACGTTGGACTTCGCAGGTACTATGCTGCGATCAGAGGACTTCTCCTGCACTTTATCTTTCCCCTTATCCTTGCGCTTCTCATTGCGCAACTCATGACACTGTGGTCTAATATGGCCCTTTTTCCCACAATGATGACAAGTGACATTTGCATTGCGCCCACGCGACTTACTACGCGACTTGCCACCACGAGATTTAGACCGACCCTTCTGCGAGTCACGGCCTCGGCCATTACCACGGTCATACCTTTCATTCCTGCCTCTAACTGTCAAAGCATGACTACCACGAGAGGCATCCAAGTTTTGCGATTCACCTCTTCCTGAAGAAGAGCACTCTCAACATCTGCCAATTTTAGAGTAGCACTAGAGGCACAAAGAGTAGTACGGAAAACATCCCATGACTCATTCAGAGTCCCAAGCAAGAAAAGAGGAGTTACTTCCTCTCCAAAGGTGATATCCTACGAAGTCAGGTTCTTCAGTATAGCATGGAACTGGCTCAAGTGAGCAGACATAGTCCCATTATCCTTCATGCGCAGATCCATAAGCTGCTTCAACCAGTACATCTGACTCGCCGGACTTTTCTTATCATAAAGATTCTTGATCTTATTCCATAGATCCCATGCACTCTGTGCTTCCTCAAATACATTATAATGTACCTGTTCAGTGAGAGACAATACAATCGTGGACTTGCATAGCTCATCAAGTTCAAGCCAGTCGTCATTGTCCATAGTTTCAGGCTGCTCCCCACTCAACCGAAGTGGCTTAATCTGAGATTTCTGCACCAAGACCTGCCAAATTTGACTCTTCCAATAAGAGTAGTTGGTACCATCCAACTTTGTAATGTTAAAGATGGCACTATCATGCGAAGATGATGCCATTATGCAGGTTGGAAATGCCTAAACAGTCCAAAACTGCTTGCTGTTTTACTGCAGAAACTGCCCAAAAATGACCAAAACGGGGTCCAAAGGGCGAGCAAAGTGTGCCAAAAGTTGCTGCCCACTTAGTACTAGGTGCGGTACACCAAATCAAGATATTTCAGCATGAAAAGTACACCTCAGTCCACTAATAACTGCTTGCTGTAATAAATTGCATGTATACAGTCTAGAGAGCAAACTGTCCCAAAATAGGATCCAATGTCAAGCAAACAATGCTAGGTCCAAAGCCGGCATGAAACGGACATAAGCAAGGCCAATGACAGTGAAAAGAACATGAGCTCAACACCGAAGCATGTCAAAATAACATCTGCCAGTGAAAGGCACACCCCCAGACACTCTAGGCAAAGTGTTCCTGTAACTGCCAAAACCTGACACAAATAGGTGTCTGCTCAAAGAGAAAGATCCAAATATGAGACTCAGCTCATAAGCATCCTGTGAACCAAGAGTACATCAATGCATATCCATAAAGATCGGAGTATGATCCCAAAGTCTCAATGCGTATGTAGCTGCTCAAGACATAAACTGCTCCAAATACATGTAAGTGCTCCAATAGCATGCAACTGTCAAAGGTCAAGCAAGCATGTAAAATGCTCCCACTAGCACAAAAGGCGTACAAAGCGAGCTCAAAAGCTCAAACAACCCAAGAGAAACCACCAGTGATAAGTGACCCTGTCAATGCATCAAGCGCATCCAAGAGAGCATGACATACATGAAGCACCGGTCATATTAACCATGAAGCAATACATAAGCCCAAATAAGCTCTCGGTCAACTCAATGACATCCAAATAGCAACCAAGATCAGTGATCAAGTAAGCCGGGAATGCTCAAATACATCCAAATCCAAGTTCCAAATGTCGGTATGGCATACATGAACCAAATAGCATATGTCACGAACCAAAGCATGTAATGCAAAAGCCTAACTGTCAAGCAGAGACATGAGGCATAGGCGGTCCACGAGCATGCCAAGTCAGTCCAAATGCCAGTGAAGATGGAGCTAAGGTGAAGCTCAAAAGCGTCCCATAATCTCATACATATGCTCCAAGTCGTCCCCAAATGTCAGAGACATCATGCCAAAGCTCAAAGCATACATCCGGTATCGGTAGGTAAGTGCCAAAGCATGTAAAGTACCTTCAGCCCATTGTTATTCCAGCATGTATTTACTGTTCTAAACAGTAGATTTCAGCCCCGAATTCAAGCCAAAATCATGGTCAAACCAAATGCATACATCCCCAATACATCCGGGTAGGAAGTAGACCGCATACGGGCATCAAATAAGATAACCGGAGTAGAGTATAAGCATCAAATGCCAATGCCAAGTGTGGCTTCCCTATTTCCAGCACTGTATAACAGTAAATAACAGTCCCAAATCAGCCAATATTTCAAGCCAAAATCATGGCATAATCATGTGCATACATTCCCAAGGCACTAGGCATCATGTAGACCGCATATGGGCATCAAATAGCACAACCGGAATGGAGTATAAGCAACAAATGCTAATGCCAATGGTGCTGCCCTGTTTTCAGCATGTTATGACAGTTTATGACAATCCCAAATCTGAAGAAATAAGCCCCGAATGATCAAGACCAATGCCCAAAGCTTGAATGACATCAAACATAGTCTATAGCCCTCTTGATCAAGGTAGAGAGCAAGAAGCAATGGCCAAGTGTGGAGCTGAAGTAGATGAGTGCTCACAGCCTGGAAAAAAATGATGCAATCTGCCCTGTTGGCGCTGAACTTGCTGCTGCTCCACATGGGCTGAAAAGGGGGTAATGGGGAGCTCAAGAAGGGCCTATCAAAGGCCTATGACAAGCCTCTTTGAGCCTTGATAGGTGTAAGGCACAATATGAGGGGAATAAGCTTTCAATGGTTTGAAGCCATGGCTGCCCTTGCTGTTTCAACCTGTAGACTGAAATAAAACCCTGAAAGAATGATCAAATACCTCAGTATTAATGCCTTGAAGGTGCCTCAATAGGCTGGGAAGGTGCTCGGGAAGCCGAGGAGTGACGGGAGCTCGGGGAGATCGGATATGGCTGCCGGGATGGAGATCCAATGCGTGAAGCGAGTCGATGCGAAGGTCGGGAAGCACCGAGTCGAGCTCGAGCAAGAGAATGCCAAGCTCTGATACCAGTTGAAAGGTGAGAAGGATCGAAGCTTGCACGCGAGCTATGGCGGGAGAGCAAGAGCAAGAAAAGAGAGAGACAAGAAATGGGAACTCCAACAGTCACAATGTGTGACCGGGCCTTCCTTTATTCAAACTGTCACTAAAAGAATAAAGAATAAAGTGACGTGACGGGCGCCCGCCACCTACAGTGTGCAGTGGCGGGTACTGTCAGTGTAGTAATACACGGGGCGGCACGACGGAGGCGCCTTTACCCCCAACATCCTACACGTCTTTCCGTAAAAATTATTTGAAGAATACTGATGGTGAGCTATGGCTTTATGACAGGCACCTACAATGGCATAGGACATGAGAAAACTAGCAAACTGCCATTCTCTGAGGAAGAATAGGCAAAGTATGGCCTCTCAGTGGAGACAAGGGCCTACAATCAATTCAAATTCAAGCACATCCTGAATTTGGAAGATAGTCATGGAGGAGCCAACCATCATGCAAATTGTGAAGCAATACAAGCTACAAAAGTGTGTGGAGAAGGTGGGCCAAGTCGTGGACTATGATAAGTGCATGGAATTCCTCCGGACTTTCAACAAGAACAGCAGCACTGTCATAGTGTGTCAAGAAAATGAAACCCACTAGGTAGAAATCAAGTTGAGCCCCGAGTTGGTGCAAAGAGCACTGGGCTTGCCCAACAAAGTTGAAAGATGGCCAAAAAGGGACGTGTACAACATGTTGGGAATGGATAAAGTGATAGTCCACACCAACGATGGCATTGGCTTAATTGACTTCTCCGACCCCAAAATCCAACTACATGCAAAATGGTGCACGCCTTGTTCTCCAACCAAAGGTACGATGCATTGATGTGAGCATAATCAATGTGCCAATGCTGGAAAGCATCACTGCCAAGTCCTTCAATAAGGTGAACTTGAACGGCTTTGTATGGAAGGCGATAGAAACATCGACAAAAGAATTGGCCACAAGCGGAAGACCTATGTGGGAAAATCCTAGCCTCCAAAGCTAGGAAGAAGTTGTCGTCGAAGGCCTCAATCATTAGGTTCGAAGGGGTCTTGATAGCCATCATTAGAGAGGCTTTGGGGGAAGTCCAAGAAGAAGAGGGAGTCAGTGAGACACTAGATAGGTCACCTCCTCGCCAAGAATAGGAGCAATCCAACAAGAGGACGGAGAGTGATGAGCAAGAGAGCAGGAAGAAAGTGAGAACAGACCTGTAAAGAGCCCGAAGAGAGTCTAAAAATAACGAGGATAGAAGGAAAAGAAAAGAAAAGGAGGAGGCAAAAAGAATAAAAGAGGAATCCAAGAAAGTTGAAGAGGAGAGGAGGAGGAAAACAGAGCAAGAAGCCGAGGAGTTAAGGAGGAAAGAAGAAGACCTATCCATCCGCCTATCAATGGAGTAGCCCTCAAGGGAAGAAGAGTTGGCTGCCATGAGCCCTCATGAAGAAGAACGTCCAAGCACAAGCTCCCAAGCACCCAAAATCATGCCACCCCTAGAAACAAAGGGCAAGGGCAAGGGTCTACTTAACCCCATCCCACCTATCCTAGTGCCCACCACCCAGTCTCTACACCCACCCAAGGCTCTTCTACGACGGTGGATGCCAGTAACCTTGTCTGGTCAATAAAGAAATAGTTCAAGGTAGAGTGGAGGGACCCTAGTGACTAGAGCAAAAAGATCGACAGCTGCTATGGATGTGAATTCTAGACAGGTTCCCAAAAGGCGAAAGATAGAAGCATCCACAATGATTACTTGTACTACATTGTCGTCGTCTACAAACAAGGATGTGACTACGTCAAGGAACTTCCGTAATAGATGGAGAGAGCAAAAGAAGAAAAGAAAATAGCTATTGCTAAGCTTGAGGCTGAAAATGAGACTATAGAAACCTTTCAATTAATCGTGCCAAGTGGTCATGTGTCAAAGAGAAATAAACAAGCTAAAGGAGGAGCTCAAGGCCAAGGGAGGAGAAAAAGAAAGGTGGCAACCAAAGCTCACTGCAGAGACATAAAACCTCATGAGCCTATAATACCATTATGATGATGAGCTAGTAGTGTTGTATAAAGACCTGCAAAAGGAGAATGAAAAAATCCAGGACGCCACGGAGCAACTAGCAACAACAACAGAAGAAGAGAGAAGCCGAAGGCACAAAAAGTACATAGAAGATTTGGAAAAGAGGGTAGCCTCGGAGATATAAGAGTAGAAACTCTTGGAAAGAGAAATTGAGGAACATCAAAGGAGGCTAAGGGCATTAGCCCAAAGACATAATGAGAGCTTGGAGAAAATGAAGAGAAGAGCTGATGAATGGGTGGAGAGGAGTGAAGGAAGGGTGAGAGACTTGGCGCACCAGCTAACCCTTGCAGAAGGTGACAAGGTGTTAGCAGAAAGCAGGCGAGAGGCTGCACAAATAAGTTTGTAAGCCCAACAACATGCCTTCCTCAACACTCTCTTAAACACCATGCAATCTGAAGAGGAGGAGGCCGTTGAATCATTAAGGCAAAAATTGAAAATCGCTTGTAGAGCTATGAGACACGAATTGCACATAGAAGCACAAGCAGTAGGGCCTGATGAAGCGGGGCCACAAGAGCACAAAAGAGAGGAGATGCAAAGGCTAGCTAAAGAGATAGGGCCAAGCCTGGAAAGGGGGCAATAAGAGGAGGAGCTAGTCACACAACCTCCTTTCCCATGACCTAAAGAGCAACAAGAAGTGGACACCCCTACTTCCTAGAAAGCCGAGCTCAAGAAAGAAGAAGAAGGAAGCAAATGCTAGAGCAACTGTGGAGAACATTGAATGATCAATTGGTAGTAAAGCCAGTAGCGCCAATCTCACCAAGAGAAGATTGCTTCCCAGTGAACTATAATGCTAAACTCATATTTTGGAAGCAAAGAGAGAATAACACAAGCCCTTTGACTTCAATTTCTGATTCCCCATTGCATTGAGCACAGTATTATCAACCAAGGTGGTGGAAGAGGTGATCGACGTCGAAAGAAGGATAGGAGATAGGTGGACCTCTGAGAGAGAGAGAAATCCTACCCAATGGGGAACAAAGGCTCTAGACTACTGGGATAACAAAGTCTATGAAGTACCCAAAATAGTGAAGGGCTATGATTGCCAACCAAAGTGGAGGAGGCACATATGGAAGGTAACACTAATACCTGGATGCCATTTTGCAACACCCTACCCTTTGAAAGAAATAACCCCACTTTCATGCCATAACCAAGAAGGGTAAGAGTGGATTACAATCTGGACATCCATAGTCGATATGACTTCCCCAGACTATACAATGTCAAGACCACCAAGCCTGAGGAAGCCCTCACTTTTACGCTGCTCCATAGCCCACTTCCTTAATGAATTCACTTCATGCCCATACCCAACCTTCCTAACTACATATATTTATCTTAGATTACTTAGGGTACTATTAAAGCAAGAGCCTACATCACAAGAGTACCACCTACCACCACTCTTTTTTAATCCAAATGGTATAGATAGCTGCGCTACGACTAGGTTAATGATGCAGGCTACCCTCCTTTCCTCTTTTTGATTAACTTTCTTAGAAGATATGAATGATAGTTGCTTCACTCATTGTAATCATCCATTTCTTTCCAATACTCCTCTCTAAGTGCAAGTGAACCTTAAAGGATACATGCAAAGCTGGAGATTCCTTAACAAATCTCTTAAGCCCCCAACTCCTCCCTCTCATGACTCTGATGACGAAGACTAGATTTTCGTCTATTAAAGAGAGAGAGAGAGAGAGAGAGAGAGAGAGAGAGAGAGAGAGAGAGAGAGAGAGAGAGAGAGAGAGAGAGAGAGAGAGAGAGAGAGAGAGAGAGAGAGAGAGAGAGAGAGAGAAGACAAGACAAGACAAGATAAGACAAGAAAAGAGAAAAGAAAAGAGAAAGAATAAGAGATCACGAGAAGAAAATCGCAAGAGAAAGCAACCAAATCATCTCACTACATGTAGGCCACAGTCACTGCACCTAAGGGCCCTTAAGTTAGGTGCATCTAGTGGCTTTGGTCAGCTGGCTCCATCCCTAACTCCCTAGCCCATTTTGATTCCCCACATCACGTTTAGGGCACATCAAGGGTAGGACATACGTAGGGAGGTCACCCTCGCCTATGGTTAGACCTATCTCCCTAAGCCACACTCACCGCACCCCCTTAGGTAAAAATTGGGTCCTCCAATGTGGGACAACACCCAAGCTTGCCCGTGTTCAACCCAATTCCTAGTTTCACTAGCACGAGCACAATGCACCACACAGTAAGGTTGACACACCTCAAGTAGTGAATTTTCTTTTCTTTACATGTAACTACAAACAATGCAAGCCACCAACTTCGAAGGCCCCATCATCATCGACTCACACAACTGCCTTTCAAATCACCGGATCCTCATTAACTTGACCCACAAGTGTCATGTGCCTGGCACTTATCTAGGAGGGAGGTAATGTTACATACATGTTACAAATACGGACCATGCAGCTAAAAAGAAGCAAAGGAAGATCAAGGAAGCCCAAGTCAAAAAGTGAATGGAGAAGCTCATTCTGCCCACGCGAGAAAAGTGGAGGAGAAGACAAGCTCAGAAAAAACGTGGGCAAGCACCGAAGATTCTGGCAAGGTGCTCAACACGGACAAAGGAGAGCACCAAATATTCTAGCAAAGTGCTTTGGAAGAACGAAGGAGAGCACTGAATATTCTAGCAAGGTGATCTGGAAGAATGAAGGAGAGCACTAGATATTCTAACAAGGTGCTCAGAAAGAACATGGGAGAGCATCAAAGATTCTAGCAAGGTGCTTCAAATGTCCTAGCAAGGAAAACGTAGAGCGCAATGTAATTCATTTTATAAGAGTGCAAGGCTCCCTCTTATGCAAATTGTAAAGTCTAAACAGACATTGGTGAAGGGATAAGGCAACTAGAAGGGAATAGGGAAAGAGGACCTTGGCAAGATGCATGATCATGTAAAAAAAAGGGGATGGGTGCTCGAGGGATTTAGGGCTTGTATGTAAATTCAAAAAGTGAATGAGAAGCTCATTCTTCTGGTGTGTGGCAAAAGTGGTCTCTTCTTTTCTCCTTCTTTCTTTCTTGTGTGTGCTTGAGAGAGGCAGTGTGAGGATGTGAGGGAGTGAGTGTGTGAGGGTGAGGGATCTTGGAGAAGAAGCTCTCCATCATCCCCTCTCTTCTTCTTCTTCTTCTTCTCTTGTCTTGTGCATAGCCATGGAGGATGGAGCTTGGAGGTTGCTTGAGCTCACATCTTGAATCGTGGAGCTATCCAGTTTTCTTGTGGGAGGAGGGTACTTAGTCGAGCATCAAGGTAAGCTCACTATACCACCGTAGGATCGAAGGTGCGTCGACTAGGTGAGAGATAGCCATTTGTGCTTGTTTGAAATGCTTGAAGCAATAAGTGATTCGTGGGTCTTGGACGATGAGCGTGAGCTTCCACTACACTTACACATACTCACTTTGCACAACATCGGTCCCATTGACTACAAGAGTAGCTCCATAATCTCTATACATTGGATGTTCTATAATCACTTCATTATGTGTTCTCACATCCCCTAATATATTGTGACTTACACTAGGAATTACATTACCATCCAACTCGTGAACACTTTGCCCGTCAATATTTTGTGGCGTTGTCCTATTTGTGATGCACGCAAACCAACACACAAAGCATTGTTTGGGCCTAAACCATTAAAAGAATTTTGATCGCGAAAAGGTAATGGCATTAAAAAATCATGCATTCCAAAAATGTAAATATGTGCAAAAGAGAATGATGGTCCCAAATGACAATGACTCAAAACTTCCCTTCAAATGTTATGGAAATATGTTCTTAATCTAGCTTGGAGTCTATGTCTCTCTCGACTACTTTCCAGAAGTCTTCTATGAATCCCTAAGATGTTATTTCTTAACACATTCCTCACAGTTTGAGGCATGGTTTATGAAACAATAATGAAGGAGTGACCTCTGTATAGATCACAAAAACATGTGTTTTACATAAATAAGACTTCAAACAATTGCATGTGACAAAACGAATATATAAACAAATCTCAAAACAATGAGAGCTAGTACATGGATGCTGAAATGTTACTACTCAAATATCACTCACACACACACACACACACACACATGTGTGTGTAATATTGTATGTGAGTATGCATGTACGTATGCTAATATATGTACGTTATGTGTGCATTGTTTTGTCTTGCATACACTTACATACATACTCACATATGCACGTGTGAGTATGAGAGTGAGAGAGCGAGAGAGAGAGAGAGAGAGAGAGAGAGAGAGAGAGAGAGAGAGAGAGAGAGAGAGAGAGAGAGAGAGAGAGAGAGAGAGAGAGTATGTGTGTGTGTGTGTGTGCGTGCGTGCGCGTGCATGTGCACGAGTGAGCAAAGGACAAAAAAAAAGACAAAATCCATTACCTTAGCAAACATGATATCACACCATGTGTGTGTATGTGCGCGCGCGCACACGCACACGCACGCGCACACGCACACGCACACGCACACGCACACGCACACGCACACGCACACGCACACACACACACACACACACACACACACACACACAGAGTATGCACATACATGAGTGAGAAAATGACAAAAAAAATCCATTAATTTAGTAATCATGGCTTCACACCATGGGAGTTGCAATGCAAAATAGCTTTATAGTATGGAGATTCTAATTTCTAGTAGAAAACGCACACAACTTTCTATTCGTTCTTGCCAATAGACCTATCAACTGCCCCAAGAATAACTTAAACTCCCCAACTTGCCTTCACAACATTGGAACATGCTCTAGCAACTCATGGAATGGCCCATAGCAAACTGATGCATCGAAGAGGAGATCTCTCAATGGTCTCAATCTTAATCACATTCTCGACATCATTGTAAAAGGCATGACATTTGTTTCTCACACCACATGCCATGTCTAGCAACAGATTGATTTCTTGCAATTGAAAGCTCTTGTAGTGGCCCATAAACATATCTAGATCTAGCCAAAGGTAACTCTTTCCCAAAGCACAAACCACTTTGTTTGATACTACACATATTAATTGAGGCTTTTGAATATTTCTTATTCATCATGGAAGAACCACCTTTTTTCCCATGTAGTGCATGTTTCACTATTTTGCGTTCAATCAAGTTTTGGTATTTTTGCATGGGAATGTTTGCTGTGTGTGCATGCTCAAAACTATGTTCGAAACAACATCTGCATGCTTGATTGTTTCCGTGGCATTGCAATCTATCTTGATACACCTTCTAAAAAAAGGAAACAAACAATAATATAAAACTTACTAAAACACCACTTCATGCAATAAAATATCTAGAATAAAAAAAAGATGACAACTTTTGAAAGCATAATCCCTACTTGGAAATGAAAAAGAAACACTTCCATCAATTGAAAGTGATTAAAAAAATATATAAGCAATTTTTTTTCACTATAGAAACCAATAGCAAAGGAGGTACTCCAAAAAGATAACATAAGCAATGTTTTTCTTGCCAAATAATCTGTGTAGCAAAGGAGGCACATCTATACTACTGCAATTTGTGACTCATCAATCACCGTAAGTCCTTAAACCATTGCATGCAAAATTTCAAGGTCGCAACCTCCCCACGCAAACTACTCACATCCTCTCTCAACTAGGTGAAAGGTAGTATGCATCCACTCCTACAAATTATGGGCCCTCGTGGAGAGTCCTCTTGCTAGATGACCTTCCACATGTAATTGAAGATGATATGCGCAAACTGATTGGTTTTTGTAGTGGTAGTGGTCCATAGGGCATTCATCTCCCACCTCCTTTAGAAGACCACATATCAAATATGGTCTCCACATAAGCATTCAAGGTCTCATAGTCCTTAGCCAATGACTTATAATTTTTTCAAGAGATTTCAAGCGCCTCAAACAATTGAGGTACTTCTCATCACCATGTGAAGCACACCTAAGTCGACAATGGCACCTTTAAGAGCCCCTTCATTACGGACTTTCTTGAGCACCAGAATATCCAACATTTTCCATTCCTACATACAAACACGCAAAAACTAATAAGTATGAGAACATAAGGGAAGGACAAAAGAAATGAAAAACATATGCATATATAAGTATTTTTGCACAAATTTTATCAATGGTTGGAAACCACACATTGCAAAATAAATGTATTCAACAACAATATAGAAATTTAAGATCTCACTTGTACAACATGTAACACACAAAGTTAACATCTCAGTCAACATAAACATTTTATGTCTATCCATCACAAATATAAAACTATATATCAGAGAGAGAGAGAGAGAGAGAGAGAGAGAGAGAGAGAGAGAGAGAGAGAGAGAGAGCGAGAGAGCGAGAGAGAGAGAGAGAGAGAGAGAGAGAGAGAGAGAGAGAGAGAGAGAGAGAGAGAGAGAGAGAGAGAGATCATTTGAAATTATATGAAGACATTAATCTAAAAACTAATATTCTTGTATCTAAAAAACAATGTAATCGAATAGATCTCCGATAGTTATGTAGAATCCCTTCTTTCCTGACATAATATAATTTGTTGAATTATCGAATATTCCAAGAAAAAAGGAAGAGGAGTCAAAAAATAAAGAAATCTTGCCCTTCCCCTCATCTCCACCAATGTCATTTGCATTCACTTTGGAAAATGAAATTAATGCCTCTCTTTTCTGTCATGTTCCAAGAAAAAAGGAAGAGGAGTCAAAAAATGAAGAAATCTTGCCCTTCCCCTCATCTCCACCAATGTCATGTGCATTCACTTTGGAAAATGAATTTAATGCCTCTCTTGTCTATCATGTTGCTATTTGGTTGCAGACTCTATTGATTGCTGGAGGTTGCAATTGTGTGCTTAGCTACGTTGGCTTGCGAGTAGGTGATTCATCTCTCCCTCTCAAACTCTCTCACTACTTGATGTTCTTGGAATGTAGGCAACGACCGTTCTCACGCTAATCCATTCTATGATAATCCTACAGATCTCTCTCTCTCTCTCTCTCTCTCTCTCTCTCTCTCTCTCTCTCTCTCTCTCTCTCTCTCTCTCTCTCTCTCTCTCTCTCTCTCTCTCTCTCTCTCTCTCTCTCTTCATGCAAGTAGTGTCACACACTCCAATTGCAACTCTTTGCACTCTTCTTTAAGCCCAGGATTGCTCACTAGTTCTAAGAAGCCCTTATAAACTGTTTTATAAGAATCCTACAAATCTCTCTCTCTCTCTCTCTCTCTCTTCATGCAAGTAGTGTCACACACTCCAATTGCAACTCTTTGCACTCTTCTTTAAGCCCAGGATTGCTCACTAGTTCTAAGAAGCCCTTATAAACTGTTTTATAAGAATCCTACAAATCTCTCTCTCTCTCTCTCTCTCTCTCTCTATCCACTTTCATTCCATGCAGGTAGTGCACTTCAATGGCAACTGTTAGTGCTTTTCTTTAAGCTTAGGATCCCCCAAGATTGCCATCTAGTCTCTAAGAAGCCCTCACTGCAAACATGGACTCCTTTGTGGCCCCTCCAATGGTGAATCTTGATGGATGAAGGTGATGTTGCTATCAAAGAAATAATGCTACCACATGCATTAACTATGCATACATGATGGTTGTAACTAAGGATTCTCTTTCATTTTCATTTTCATTATGCCATTGCATGCATCAAATGTGCATAGATGAACTAATTATGCCGAGTCTGACTGTGCCTTTCAGAGAGGCAGTCTCTCTCAGCCAAACACTCTCTAAGAGAGAGTGTGTCTGTGGGAGTATGGGAGACACAGGTGTGCCTACTGGCTTAGAACTAGCCCCATTGTTAGACAACCAAAGAGAGAAAAATAGGTTTGTAGTATAGATTCAGTTTATTACATGAGTTTGTTGCACTCTCTGGATAGACTATTGAGATTATGTTAAATTATATGGGCAGGAATAACACGAAAAACAACCTTCTAAAGTAGCCAACCTTGAAGCGAATACTGGCTTGCATGTGCTCCAATCTTTTATTGCTGTAGGCATCCCCAAAACCAATTAGAGATGAAGAAACACACACACATACATAGTCAATGAAAATGGAAAGTGAACAAAGAAAGGAAGACTGACCCTTCTAAAAGATCATTGCATGCAAGACCGGAAAGTACAACTAAGGGCATGTTTTATAACACCCCTCAATTGACATGGAGGCTAAAGGTCATGTGGCCAGACTTAATTGCACCTCTTTCAAGTTTTCAGGTTGCTAGTGGTATTATAGCTCACTCATCAAGCCACCTTGCAACTCTCTTTTTAGCTCACTCGTCAATTGCACCTCTTTTATGGCCTTGGATTTAGAGGGCATGTATTTATCCGATCTTTGCCATCCTACCTTGTAAAGGACCTTCTTTAATAATAAAATTTGTGAAAAACAAAATTCTTCTTTGTCGAGTCCACTTTGCAACTCTTTTTAAATAATAAGTTTGAAAAAATAAAAATGTACATGAGAATCATGTTTTTAAAACATATTGGATATGCTGTTTTAAATAATAAGTCTAAAAAAATAAAAACACCCCTAAAAATCATGTTTTTTTTGCACGTTGGGTAGGTTGGATCAAACCTCAAGTCTTATGGATCTTTCTATGAGAGATAGTATAGATATAAATGTAGATTTCTTGACACATTGGGTTGGTTGGTTTGAACATTAGGTCTGGTGGATCTTTGAATAAGAGATTGAGACATAGATATAGGGTAAAGGGGCCAATAAAGTAGCACCCTCCAAAAGGAAAACACATCCCACCCCAATTGAGTGACAATTTTACAAGAAAGATGTGGCTTTTTTACCCACTTAACAATATAATATGAAAATTTTAAAATTGCAAATCAGCTTAATTTAAATCAAACAATTGAGGCATGTAAATTTTTTTATATTTTAGATTTTGTAAAACCCTAAAGTAATGCATCCTCGAGTGTCACTCTATTGGCCCCTCACTGTTGATCTTTTATGAACCTTTCATTTGTAACTAAGGCTACTTGATAAAAATATCAAAATGCCCTAATATTTTTTCTTTGAGCTTTGTATAATATAAATAGTTTGACCATTAAAAAACACTTATGTAACTCACTTGGAAAAAAATATTATAATGGAAAATTGTTAGATGACAATCTATTGGCCCCTTTACCCTAGATGGTATGGAAACATCGAGAGGCTTGGGAGCGAGTTAAAAACCCTTCTCTTCAATACAAAGCCAAAGAGTATAGTTGGAAATATTCATCGCGAGGCTTGTGACATTTAGTTGAACCCTTATCTGGACGGGAGAGACGCACGCAGACACACAGATGGGAAAGAACGGAGGAGATGGCCGACATCCGATGCAACCTCTGTCCCCCAAGAAGCAGCCATGGATGATGGCCCAAGCTCGGGCCCTGGCTCGCAGCCCGAGGTCACCCAAGGAGGCCCTGACAGGCAAGCCACAGACGGTGGAAGAAGAGCTCCTTCTGCGAGAGAGGATCGAGGAGCGTGCGATGGTCAGGCTCGAGAGGCGCCACGATGCGCTAAGCCTGGATCGCCAAGCTCGTGTAAGTATCTCTCATTGATTGGAAAGATGGATGGTGATTATACAATGGCTATGTGGAGTCTATGACGAGGGGATCAGAGGCACTGTTTGTAGAAGGCCTATCATGCACGCGAGGGCTTGTCATAGTGGTCTTATCATGTTGGCTATTAGACCTAGGGTTTTTTTCTGTATTTGGAGAATCTGCAAGAATGATGACACAGGCACTTTTTGTAGAAGTAGATGCTGTGTAATGAGGCTTAGGGTTTAAGTCCAATACGCAATGGCTTGTCATAAATGGCCATCCGGTGTTTTTTGCTGCATTTTGAGAATCTTCAAGATCTGAGCTTGGCAGAATGGGAACGCTATGATCTGGATTTTCTATATTGCATGTATTCTGTACAGGCTTGTTACTTACTCATGACGAGCTATAAAGCACAAGATGTTTTAGACAAATCCCTTGGAAAATTCTCACATTCTGAATTACAACAACATCACGAGCTTCTACCAGGGAGGGAACATATACCTAGCTAGGTGTGGTTGGGGGTGGGGGACGTGCCCCCAATACCTCCCTTATAGGTATGTGGTGCCTCCCGAGTATAAGCTTACAATGTTGAACGCTAAAGGGAAAAGAGGCCTTTTTCCCATATGGGAGAATGTCAAAACTTTTCTGTGAAGGATCTTGAAGATCTAGATGTTTGGCAAGGCTCCAAAGTTCCTTGCAACCAGTGTCGTGGAGAATCTTTAGATCTTCAGTTTTGACAAGGTTAGCGTATTTAAAAACCTGCAAAGTTTTTTGCACCAGTGTTCCTTCAGTTTAGCCGTCTGACGAAATTTGGCTCATCTTTTCTAGGATCTTACAAGCTGGTCTGTTCTAAGTCACTAACTGTACACGCTCTGCATGGTTACTCAGAGGCTTCGGCGGCAGAAGTCAACAGGTGATGCTGGAAAGATTGTGAAGGCTTTGCAGGAGCGAGAGTTGAAGTGAAGCTCCTCGATTGGACACCCTGGGCCTGTCTGTGTGTGCTAGACTAGACTACTCTTGCAAATGTAACCACATGGTGTATGTTCTAGTCTCTGTTTGTTATTACCACTTTGTAAATTACAGATTATCGGAACTTTCTCAATACCCCAGTAACTCTGACTGACATGTTAGACTTTTGTGCAACCATTAGTATGCTGGAAATATGAAATGGCCTCTATTCGAGTCCTGAGACGACAGTTGCTTCTCCAAGATGCTTGAATACCTAGGGTTTTAATAACTGGTTTTGCCAAAGCTAGTACAGGAAGTGCAGATTGGTAACATGCCAGACACCTGGCAATATTGTCTGTGTGGGCCATATACTCCACATTATCTATTAATGAACGTTTCTTACTGCCTACAGATTGGTCTCTATCTTCAAGTTTGTGTTTTGTAGTTTGCTGTAGTTTTCTATTTCAAGGTGCTGAGCTGACTACATGTGTGTCGAGCTTCTACGGTGGCCTACCCACATTGATATTTTGGTTGAACTTGGGAAGAGTAAACGATATCTCCTGAAATAGTGCTAGCAAAAGAATGTTTCGCATTCAAATGGATTGTTGGTAGCCATGTTACTTGTGGACTTCATATGGTTCACCTTTGTACGAAAGTTGAGTGATCAAAGCCCTAGACCTGTGTTGTGGGCCAAATTGATCCCCTACCTGCATTTTCTTAGATTTTTATTAGTTAAGAAAGTCTCACATTTAACATGGGCACATGTATGGCACTTTAAATCGTTAATGGTTGATTCTTTCTTAATAATCTATGTCATGCTATGCAGACGTAGTCGTGTTGCCAGAAGTGTGACTGAGTAAAAAACCTAAGTTTGGGCACCGATTCTGTTCAGCTTGACATTGAGAAATGCAAGAGAGTCATTTTCCTTTTATAGGCTAGCATGAGACTAATTACCTTTTTCTTCCATTATTGGTTGACATTCAAAGTTCCTCTTATTGATCGGGGATTGCTCTTATATTGGATTTAAAATGTGGGTGTCTCCTCTTCCAATAGAAAGTTTTGGAATCTGAATCACTACAATGCATTACTTTGTCAAGGATTTGGTGGAATGCAACATAAATGCCTACACCCAAATATATTATCGATAATATTCATTGTAGACTTGTGTTGCTCAATATCGGCCATTGCAGAGGATTGTTTCCTTAAATGCTGTGGTGACGGGCAAGGCTACTGAGCTAGCAGGCCTCATTTTTTTATAGAAGACTTCAACAAGCTCTTGTGTGTGTGTGGGCATTTGTATAAGAAATACTAGGAGAGGGGAAATGGAAATAGACAGTTATGCCTCCATGCGAAAGGCAAACTTTCAAAGAGTTGTGCATGCTATGGTTTTCACATGTGGTGAAACAATGCTACTTAAGGCTATCATAGCCTTTGAGAGAAAGACCCATAAAGATAATGTCATTCTTCTTATATAGTTTTCTTTTTGCTAGGTAATGCAAATCAAAAGACATCTCAAAGTTATCAAGTAAAACAAAAAGAAAGAAGACTCAAGTGAGGGAGGATAACAAAGATACTATCAAGAAAAAGAGCGCAAAAAAAGGCACGTTTGTCCAATTAGTGGACACATAGAATGCAAGCAATACCATTGTTGTAAACATCTCTAGAAGGTTGAGGTGTCCCTCCAAGGGGTTACTACTAACAAGGGGGAATCAGGAGGTTGAGGAGATGCCAAAGAATCTTGTGAAAAAGGCAATGAGCAATTGCCAAACAAGGAGAATATCAAACCTTCAAGTAGCGTTGACGTAAGTGACAAAGGTAAAGAGTAGCGGTTTGATAAAGGTAATGCAAATTAAAAGACATCTCAAAGTTGTCAAGTAAAACAAAAAGCTTCATGAGTGATTATGCTCCCCTTGGTGTTTTGGATACTAATGCTTGATCTTGATGTGGATAGAGTATCTAGAAGGATTACCTTTAATCACTTGGAATATTCTTGTTCTTTTTCAGAGAAGAGAGGCAAAGCATAGTTGGCAACATTCTTAAGGAAAGGAAACATAACATTTTTTGTTTGGAGGGGATCAATATTGGTCTAGATATAGAAGCGAAGTTTGAATATCTTGCTTACAAATGTATCAAGGTATATAACATAGGAAAAGAAGGTACAATAATTTTAGCTAGGGAATCTCTTAGGCCTTGCTACTTGTGCTATGATGATCATTAATCTGTGGATTGTATTAATGCCATGATGGATGAGGAACAAATGGACGTTTTCCTTGTTTTTGCCCCAAATGGCTTTGGGAATAGGGTGTAGTATTGGGAATGGCCCTCCATAAATTTATGCAAGCAAGAGATCATTATTTGCAACGATTGGAATATGTATGAAGATCAAGATGACAAATCTCATGGATGGCTTCTCTCTTGACTTCTATGTGGCCCCATGGAATATATGTTGCAATGATATTTACAAACTAATCAATGCCTTTAAGATGGAAGGGACTATTCCAAAGAAAGACAACAAAGGTTTGATGAAATTGGTCTCCAAGAGTGAAGTTAAGAGAACTAATTAATCCAAGATAACCTTCACAAAAAATGGGAAACTTATGCCTATGTTGCCATTTGGCATGTGTGTTAGACAAGAAGAAGAAGAAGAAGAAGAAGAGGGGATGATGGAGAGCTTATTTTCCAAGATCCCTCACCCTCACACACTCACTCCCCCACACCCTCACACTCCCTCTCTCAAGCACACACAAGCAAGAAAGGAGAGAAGAACAAGGATTCTCGCATTTGTAACAATCTTGTCATGGCTTCGACTCACATAGACCACTTTTGCCACACGCCAAAAGAATGAGCTTCTTATTCACTTTTTGAGTTTATATACAAGCCCTAAATCCCTCAGGCACCCATCTTTTTTAACATGACTGGGCATCTTGCCAAGGTCCACTTTCCCTATTCCCTTCTAGTTGCCTTATCCCTTCACCTATGTTTGTTTAGACTTTACAATCTACACAAGATGGAGCTTGGCACTCTTATAAAATGAATTACATTGCACCCTACACTTTCCTTGCTAGGACGTTCGGAGCACCTTGCTAGAATATTCGGTGCTCTCATTCGTTCTTCTAGAGCACCTTGTTAGAATATTTGATGCTCTCTATTTTTTTAGAGCACCTTGCTAGAAAATTCGGTGCTCTCCTTCGTCCCTTCTGAGCACCTTGCTAGAATCTTTGATGCTCTCCCACAGCTTTTATGAGCTTGCCTTCTCCTCTACTTTTCTCGCTTGGGTAGAATGAGCTTCTCCATTCACTTTTTGACTTGGGCTTCCTTGGTCTTCCTTTGCTTCTATTTGGTTGTATGTTCCGTGTTCGTAACATGTTTATAATTGTAAGTGACATCCCCTGCTTGCATGTGTGAATAATAGACTCATGGAGACGATTCTCATGTCATGGAGGTTGAAGTGCAAGTAGTGGATGTGGGACGTCCTTTGTTGGGTAAAAAATAGGTTCAACAAGATCAAGTGTTTGTGGAATAGCACATGCATGCCTTGGAAGAGATAGTGCAACATAATCCCTCATTATTTTCACATGATGGAGGATTATGCTCCATTTTGCATGAGCTGCATGAGTTGGATAGCCATCCTTTGATGAGTCTATTGGTGTTCACAGATTGTGAAGTTTTTTCCATTGGGGGCTTGAAATATATCACGCAAATTGCTCCACAATGATGTGGAGTGTGGAGACAATGATTGTGCATTCTCGTACATATGGCAAACATTGTTGTAAGATTTGCAAGGTTATACTACCATCTTTGCGAGAGATGCTTGACTCTTGTGAAGTTTTTGGAAGATCATAATACATATAGTTGTGAGTGTAAAAATAGCATTCAAGGATATAATAGTGCCCTTTCGTTTGTTTTGATGGGGAAGGCACATGTGGATGAGCTCATAGGTACTACTAGAAATGGGTATACTTTTCATGTACATGGTTCAGTGTATCATTGCATTGGTTTGACATTGCATGATATCTAGCATAATTGAGACCTAGATTTTCCAATTGTATGTGTATGATAAAAATCATGAATTGGTCAATTGATTGCATGTGATGCCTGGATTGGTACCAGAATTATTGTGAGAGCTTCAAGTGATGATGCACATGTACAATATCTATGCTCAAGCATTTCATTGGAGCTCTTTGTTAGTGCAATGATGGTGTGCAGCTAAGGATGACAATTATAGAGAGTGTCGTTCCATGTTGAGGCAATACACAATGCCTGTCGAGAATGAGGTTGTGCAATTATGCCTAGGAATGTTGACAAGGATGAGCTCAACAATCGTGATGTCCATGTCTTCACCCAAGAGTATCATTGTGTGCAGATGTTAAATTTACATCGGCCATACATGCCAATGTTGTATGTCTTGCTTTTCCAAATGAAGAGGATGGATGGCATACAACGATTACATATAGTGATATGGCAAATGGTGTGTCTCTAGAGCACTTGACAAACAAGGTTTGTGTAACACAAATGCAGTTCTACTTACCGTTTGCAAGTGTGTGAAGACTCAAATGTGTGTCTTTTGAGAGGAGGAAGACTATTGCAATAGTTCATGGTGGATGCATACTATAGTATTGAGCAATGCAAGCTCTCATGGTGTCATAAAAATCAACAAACATTGCATGCAGAGCTTTATCGAGGCCTTGCAAACATGGTGTGCGATGCCAACAATGTTGATAATTGGGCCATGGGAGCAATATGTTGGTAAGAGATTTGTTCTACCTTCATCTTTCACTAGTGGTCCAAGGTTCAATGCATCAATTGTATCAAGACACAATGAGGATTGTGCATGCAAAGGGGAAGCCTAACCTTTATATAACTTTTACATACAATCCAAAATGGCTAGAGATTTGGGAAGTGATGTGTAATGAAAGCAATCAACCATGGAATGAAATCTAACTGAAATTGAAAATTAACTAAGCTACAACAAAGAATTAACAAATCTATTGCACCAAGACATTCTCATCATGTATTAATGGTTGGAGATTCAAGAATACATGACGGCCATGGCTGAGTGCTTCATAGGCTAGAAAGAAGCTAACTCCAAGAAAATGGTAAAGCCAAGATTATTGAATGATCAAAAGATGTCTTGCCTTTGGCCTCTAGTCCCTTTTATTCTAACCCTCTTTCAAACTTAAGGGCTATTCACACATGTACATATAGGCTAAAGCTAAATTTACAAAGGCTGGAATTAATCTAAGGTGCAAATATTAATGTTGTATTTTTCCTTCATGACAAACCATCCCTTCCTGAAGATGGTTTTGTCCTCAAAACCAAAAAGTAAGGGCCTATATCCAAGTCAAGA
Organism: Lygodium microphyllum; assembly: GCF_053477565.2. NCBI lineage: Eukaryota > Viridiplantae > Streptophyta > Polypodiopsida > Schizaeales > Lygodiaceae > Lygodium > Lygodium microphyllum. The sequence continues at coordinate 148,639,689 of NC_141135.1, read as the reverse complement.
ATAATAGTAATCATGCCCATTCATCTTCCAAATGATAAGAAAGCACTGTCCATGAAAAGAAGACCTTTTTGCAAACCAAACTGTGAGAAAACTGGCTGCTGTCCAAACAGGGCTGATTCACTAAAACTGCCATAACTTTTGATATATTGGTCCAAATATGGCGTACGAGGTGTGGAAACGAAGTATACACTCCCAAGCATCACCCCATAACATCAGAATCAAATTTTGATGAAGTCAGGACAGTTTTATTGTCTGCAGAAATTTCATACAGCAAGCTGTCTCTGCACAGTCACTGCATACTGCATCATATATCATCCTGTAATAGCCAAGGAAAGTTACTGACATAAGTGGATGGTTGCCAAGAAGACTCTTCAATGGGCAAATTCTTCCACTTAATAAGATACTCAATGAGAGTACGATTTCTGAGAACTTTCTCTCTCTTTCCAATAATGCTTTCAGGTTTATATATGATCAGTCCTACCTCATCCAATGGTGGTAACTCTTCCAATACTTGTACATCGGGCCCAACATACTTCTTCAACTGTGAAATATGGAATACATCATGTATTCTAGTGGAGGATGGTAGCTGAAGTTTATAAGCAAGCTCTCCAATTTTGTCTAGAATCAAATATGGTCCATAAAACCTATGAGCAAGCTTGTTATTCCCACCCTTTAGTGAAGCATAATGCGTCTTGGGCACTTTGAGAAATACCCAATCTCCAACCTTGAAGTCTAAATGTCTTCTTTTCTCATCAGCATAGACCTTCATTACGTCTTGTGCTTTCCTTATGCTGTCATTGCATTGCCTCATGAGCAACTCCATTCTTTCCAACTCTTCCTTTGCTTGTGGGTTGATGTCTTCATGAAATAAAACTGATGGAAGTTGAACTTTATACCCATAAAGAGCTTCAAACGGAGACATCCCAATGCTCATGTGATGCGTGTTATTATAGCAAAATTCAGCAAGGTGGATCCAACGATCCCATGAAGCTTGTGTGTCATGACAATAATGCCTAAGGTACACTTCCACCCAATGATTGACTCTCTCCGTTTGCCCATTAGTCTGAGGGTGATAGGCCGTGCTAGGAGTGAGGAAAGTACCCATAGAAGAGAATAGACTTTTCCAAAAGTTGCCCATAAACTTCGAATCACGGTCTGATACTATTCTCATAGGCATACCATGTAGTTTGAACACACCTTCCATAAATTGCTCGGCGACTTGTCTTGCTGAATATTGGACTTTAGTTGGGATAAAGTGGGCTGATTTGGTCAATCTATCAACTACCACATAGATACTATTCCATCCATGACTGGTAGTAGGCAATCCCGTTATGAAGTCCATGGAAATATCTGTCCATTTGCCCGTAGGTATAGGTAAAGGCTGAAGTAAGCCAGCTGGTAATAGAGTGGAATCCTTATTTTGCTGACACTCCAAGCATTGAGATACATACTCTTTAACATCTTTCCATAGACCTTTCCAATAAAAACTTTGATGAACTCTATCAAACGTCTTGAAAAGGCCCAAGTGACCAGCCATTGGCGATGAATGCATCTCTTGAAGCACCTTCAACTTGAATTTACTGCTGGGAATCAAGTACACTTTACCTTTAAACCATAAGAGGCCATTATGCACTTTAAAATTTGGAAATTCAGCATCACACCCTTGCTGTAATTTCTGTAAAATATGGGCAGCATGCTCATCAAGCACATATTCCTCTTGAATGTCTTCAATCCACTCCTTATAGATGGTAGACACAGTAGATAGACTGCATGCCCACATTCTTGATAACGCATCAGCCACCACATTATCCTTGCCAGCCATGTATGATATTTCAAAATCGTATGATTGCAAAGTAGCCAACCATCTCTTTTGCTTGGGAGAAAGATTGGGCTGCGAGAGAAAATATCTCAAGACCCTATGATCGCTTTTGACTTTGAAGTGTGTCCCATAGAGGTAGTGGTGCCATTTCTTGATTGCATGTAAAATAGCAAGCATCTCCTGCTCATAAACATGCATCTCTCTCTCTTTGTCATCAAATTTTCTGATCTCAAATGCAATGACACCATGCTCCTGTACCAAAACTGCTCCCAAACCTCTACCACTGGCATTTGCATAAATGGTAAAAGTCTTGGAGAAATCAGGGCAAACTAGTATGGGTGCTGAAACAAGCAATTCTTTCAGCTCATTAAAGCTCTTGTCTGCGATCTCATCCCAAAAGAAGGCCTCCTTTTTCAGCCGATCGGTAAGAGGAGCTGCAATATGAGCATAGTTTTTCATAAACCGTCGGTAAAAGGATAACAAACCAAGGAACCCTCTTAATGAAGTGGCATTGGTTGGTGTAGGCCATTCTTTGACGCACTGAACCTTCTTAGGATCCACTTTGATTCCATCTTCTCCCACTATATGACCCAAGTACTCCACTTCCTTTGTCATAAAAGAGCATTTAGTGGCCTTGGCAAACAGTTTGTGTATCCTCAATATGTCAAAGGCCTCTTTTACATGCTGCAAATGGTCTTCTTTATTCTTGCTATAGATCAAAATGTCATCAAAGAATACCAAAACTGTTTTAAAGAGCAATGGCTGAAGTATCTTATTCATGAGAGACTGGAATGTGGCTGGAGCATTTGACAACCCAAAAGGCATAACCATAAACTGATAAAGACCCCTCTCCGTCCTGAAGGCTGTTTTGAATTCATCCCCTTCCTTCATGCATATTTGATGATATCCCGATCTCAAGTCAATTTTTGAAAACACCTTGGCATCCTTCAATTCATCTAAGAGATCATCTATTCTAGGTATGGGATACCTATTCTTGATAGTGACCTTGTTGAGATCGCGGTAATCAATGCACATTCGAAAGGAGCCATCTTTCTTCTTCACAAGAAGGACTGGAGAAGCAAAAGGTGATTGGCTTGCCTTAATGAGACCCATTTCCAAAAGCTCTTTGACTTGGCGTTCTACCTCTTCTCTTTCCACTTTGGAGAGGCGATATGGTGGTTTGTTGATGGGCTTTGTATTGGGCAGCAAGTCAATGGGATGATCCACTTCTCTTTTGGGAGGAAGAGAGATAGGTGGCTGGAAAATATCATCATATTCTTTCAGCAAATTACAAAGACACGGGTCCATATTGTTGGTAGGAGAAGAGGGCTGATCCTCTTCAATCTTGGAAAGAAGAATGGTGAACATACATGCCTTTGCATTTATCTCTTTCTTAACCTTCTTGGGACTAATCATCTCCATTCTTTTCTTTTCAGCTCCATGTAGTGTTACTTGTTGTCCACACCATTTAAAATCCATTTCCATGTTGTTGAGATCCATGGTAAATCTGCCCAAAGATTTCAGCCAGTTGCAGCCAAGTATTATATCAATGGGACCCATTTCTAATGCAATTAGACTCACTGATGTAGTGCACAATGGAGAAAAGGTGATAGGTACATTTGGACAGCATTGATTGCTCATCTCAAAATTTCCATTTGCCACTTGGATTTTGAGTGATGTAGGCATTTCATGCGTATTCAATTTCAGCCCATTGAGTGACTTAGCATTAATGAAGCTATGTGTACTTCCCGTATCTATGAGTATATGAGCGGTCCTTCCCTTGATTTGACCTTTAAGGCGTAGGGTATTATCCCCTCTTGAACCACTCCATGCATCACTTGATATGGCACATAGCGATGGATGTAAATCAGTCCATGAATCATCCAAATAATGACCACCCGGGTCGAAAGGAAACCCATCCATCGGATCATAGAACTCTTCATGGACATTCTCTTCATTTCCATGCGCCTCTTCTTGAGTTGTTGTGACATCAACCTGAGCCAAGCTTCCTTCAATAGATTCACCATCGGAATCATCCTCGATGATCATGCTAATCTTCATATTTTTGGCCTTGCATTTGGACTTATGATCGGGTGACCATTTCTCTCCACATTTGTAGCATAGACCTTTAGCATACATATCTTTGAGCTTATCATTCGATACATGTTTGCCTTGAGTAGGGACTGAAGTTTTGGCATTTATATCAGTCCTCTTTCCATCAAATCTATTTTCAGCATTAGGTCTGAAATTACTGCTTTGTTTTGACCCAAACACAGTAGGAAAAGTGGGTATCTTGCTGTAGGTATTGCTGTAAGTATTTGATGGCTTCCCAATATGCTGAAAATCAGTTTTAGCATGCCCATAATGGCCTGATGTCCTTGAGAACTGCGTAGGCTGAAAAGAATGCCCTGTTTTTGGCTGAAAACCCTTGTATTTCTGCCCATAACGTTCAGCCAATTGAATGGCAGCTTGTAGGGATGTAGGATTCATGGCTCCAACTTCAGAAGAAAGAATAGGTTCCAAACCAAATATGTATTTATTCAACTTGGCACTATCGGAGACCCCATGAACATACATCAAGAGGTTCAAAAACTGATTTGAGTACTCTCTAACCGAGAGACCACGTTGCTCAAGAGCATACCACTTTTTCTCTAACCTCTCTTTTTCAATAGGGGAAACAAAGACTTCAATCATAGCATTTTTCAATGCATCCCAAGACAAGAAGTCATGTCCCATCCTCGCCATATATCTCCACCAAGTGTGAGCATAGCCTTCTAGATGAAGGGCTGCGAATTTTACTTTGGCATTCTCGGGCCTTGGGTAAAGAGAAAAATACATCTCTAACTTGTCAAACCACTCCTCCAACTCCGTGGGTGAAGGATTCTCTCCCTTGAAGTTTGAGATAATTATTTTCTCCTTGTACTCTCTCTCGTATTGAGGAGGTTGTCCATTAGGGTGCTGCTGCCCACTATGGTTTTGTGGCCCAAAAGAATTGCCAAAAGGTCCTTGCCTAGGATATTCATTATTTCCATGCCCTTGTGCATAAGGAGTTTGCTGTCCATAATGTATACCATGACTTTGTGGCTGGAAACAATGTCCTTGAGGATGAAAGTATGTATTGCTCACATTGGGAGGTTGTCCATGCATCGGTGAATTGAAAGGTGGTTGCTGCCCATTATTTTGCTGATTCCAACCATGATTTGACATGGGACTTGGCCTATTGGCCTGCACTTGAGGAGAGAAATTTTGTTGTGGCTGTCCAAAAGCATTTGGGGCTGAAATCACATGTCCATGTGGCTGCCCATAAGAGTTTGGGGTTGAATTAATATGGACTTGCTCATAACCACCAACATTTGCTTGAGGGTAAAATTGCTTGTAGAAAGAGTTGCACCCATGGATGTCTTCATCATGCTTTGAGTTTGTTTGCACTCTTTCTTGAAGATCCTGCCCATGTGGCTGAAAGTGACCCTTTTGTTGATGAAATTGTGACTGAAGTGAAGTAGGATGAGCAAAATCCTTAGCTTTAGATGATTCTCCAACTTCAAATTGACCTACCACCTTAGGAGTAAGTGGTTTAGGTGGTTCTTCAGCCCTATGCAGGTGTGGGATATTAAGACCAGCTGTAGGCAACATTTTCTCACCAAGAAGTGCTACAAGCTTGTCAATACCCAACCTCATACCCTCGAAACCTGATTTCATATTCTTTATGTCATTTGACAATTGCTGAAAACTGTTTGAATTCATTGAGATATGAGACGTCTCTATGGGTTGATTGGTAGGGGAGTGAGTGGAGCTTGCATCGACCTCATCATTCTCATAATGCATTCGATAAATGGCATCTTGAGAAGTGTCATGATGTTCACCCCTTTCCTGTTGATGTTCATCCCTATCCTGCTGATATTCCCTCAATTCTTCATTGATAGTATCCAAAACAGGGTCTCTCTTCTTATTTCTAGCCATGGGTTGATTTCTGTCCTGAATTTCTGTAGTAGAAAAACTTGATTATCTTTACTTCTAGAGCTCCAAATTACGAGGTATCTGGCTCTGTTCAAAGCTTGAAGAGCCCTCTATCCAATGATCTATCAAATGCAGAAAATGGATGAGTACAGAAATTTCTGTAAGGGATTTTCTGTTGCTATCTGAAAATTCCTGCAGGCAGTGAATACCCTGTTCTAGTCAATTAATGGCTTGTACTATCAATACCCAGCATGTACCAACTTCATAACCTTGTAGGAGAGTCTCATACGTCTGCCCATACTGAAAATGACCTCAGTAACCAGTAAAATGGCTGTCTGACTCAGAGTAGACTACAATCTTTAATGAGGGTATGTATACATACTCTGTTCCAATCTTTCAGACTGAACCATAGTGTCTTTACCATAGGATGTATACATTTTACTGTAGCCATATGTCTTCATACATTTGCCATACCATACATTTGCCAATATCATAAGAACTCACTATCCATACTCATGCTGTAGGCTGATTTCAAATGCCTTTGAGATTTGTACCTGCACCTAAACTTGAAAATACGTGGGATCCGAGACCCGAGGGGTTTGCAAAGTTCCCTCTCGGCCCGGGTTGCGCTCCCCTTCAGGGTCCTCGTCGGTAGGGGAGGGTCACCTCACTATTGTCCTACCGACTCGCCCGGCATCCACTTTTTCCTCGTGGGCAAGTACATGGCAAGTGAATTCTAGCTCTAAAAATCAGTATGATATGCATGGAATAGGAAGGAAATACAATTGCCTTTCATTTGCCCTTTTTCATGATATGCAAGATTGAAATTGAAAAGGCTGAAATGTAAATGAGAAGTGGAGAGGTATTTACCTCAGCAGTGACTCACTGCTTACAAAGTTTTTCTCACTTACCAATTGGGTAATGATTTTCTTATGATCAAGAGGCAAAATAGGCAATCAATTTCATGTCAGGGTTAGGCAATGAAAGATTGAGTAATGAAGCTCAAGAAATTACTGATTTCAGTGAATGGAAATAGATGGGTAATGCTCATTCATTATGGAAGAGTTTGAGACATTTAGAGATGGCCATTTCAGTAAAATTGAAGAGGTTTAGTAAAGACAATGACTGAGATAACCTATAGGCTTCATGTAATGCATTAGGCTATGAATGAAAGCTTCATTTAATCCTCTTATTTCTCTTCAGCAATTAGAAATGAGATCAGCAACAATTGGATGTAAAGAGAAATTAAGAGTGATTAGAGTACCTCATTTGATTGATTGGAGAAGAGCATTGTTGATGGAATGACCTTCAATCCATAATGCATGACATAGGTGGGCTGAGCTTGATAATCCAACTAAAATCAGTCCAAGAGATCTTCAATATTCAAGGATAATCCCTTCCTTGATAAGCTTCAGCTCCATTAATCCCATGAAAGCTCCATGACTCCATGAATGATCCAAATGAGGGTTGATGAAGACCAATTACCTTCTCTACTTGAAGTAGGTTGCAATAGGTAATAGAGAGGGCTTCAATGTGTCCAAGAGATCCCGAAATTTGAGAGGGAATGCCAAAATTTAATGGCATAAAAGCTTTAGGCTGTCCATTGAACACCTAGACCTCCATTGGCTTCAATCACTTCAATGTTGGTCCAATGTTGATGGATTCTTGAGGGGAAATGGTTAAGGAAGCTTCAGAGATGCTTTGCCCACAAAAGCCCCATGAATTGCTTTAAAAATTTCAGGAATCTTTAATGCTGTCCCAAACTGTTACACATAGAGTTTGCAATCTCCATATCCAAGCTCCAACAAAGCTTCAAGCTTCAAGATCAGTCAATGTTGGTACTAGGATGTATGTAGAGGCTTCGAGTATAATAGAACAAAAACCCTTTGATCTTGATGAAGAAATCTGAAAAATTTGAGTGCTGTCCAGAACTGTCATAAAACTCCATAACCAGGGTTTTGAAGAAGAGGGAAAACTCCAAACTAATAAGGATCTTGAAGAAATTGGTGAAAGATCACTTGCCAAAGGTTTGAAGATCAATAGCAAGGCTCAAGGGGCATCATTACTCAAAATTTGATCACGCAGTATAAGAGTATGTACTGGCGACGCAGACAGCGTGAGTACATACTCACGTCCTGGAAATCAGCAAAGATACTAAGTAGCTACATAAGCTACTCTTCTTGAAGCTCTTGAGGTAGGGAAAGAGGTTACACAACCCATTCTCATGATAGAAGTGAGAAGAAGAAGATCTGATGTGGTCTTGGCCATGGATTCTTGTGGAAAGCTTGAAGAAATGAGGAAAGGGAAGAAGAAACCCTTCCTTCTCAAAAGTAACCACGGTTAAAATGTCCTGTAACCATTTGTTTGTACACTTACCCCAAATTTTGGCTCAATCTTGATCACGTCCTGCTATTTTGGCTGGAGCCTTCCATTTCTTCCCTTGGTAATGCCAAGAATCACCATCTTCATCCTTGTTTGTAGCAGAACTTCACATATAACTCCGGTTTGAAATCTTCATGTCCTGCCAAGTCCTGTCACTCAAATTCCTAACTATGGTTTGCTCTCTCTAGCCTAGGAAACTGAATCTAGTACTTGAAAATGACTTCTGCAAGGATCTAAGCTACAGCTCTGATACCAATGTAATGAAAGCAATCAACCATGGAATGAAATCTAATTGAAATTGAAAATTAACTAAGCTACAACAAAGAATTAACAAATCTATTGCACCAAGACATCCTCATCATGTATTAATGGTTGGAGATTCAAGAATACATGACGGCCATGGCTGAGTGCTTCATAGGCTAGAAAGAAGCTAACTCCAAGAAAATGGTAAAGCCAAGATTATTGAATGATCAAAAGATGTCTTGCCTTTGGCCTCTAGTCCCTTTTATTCTAACCCTCTTTCAAACTTAAGGGCTGTTCACACATGTACATATAGGCTAAAGCTAAATTTACAAAGGCTGGAATTAATCCAAGGTGCAAATATTAATGTTGTATTTTTCCTTCATGACATGATGCTGCAAAGGGCAATCAGTGCATGATTGACCTAACTTTACTACTCACGTCTTTTATGCAAATCATAAAGATTTTATGGACACGCTTTTAAAGAAAAACCTATTTGGGAGTGTCGGATATGTTAGTGTGCTAGTGTTTCAAAAGAGAGGGTTGACCCACACTCTCAAACTTTGTTGATTTTGGAAAACCCATTTAAGCATTCAACAATAGAGCACTATGATAGAATCATTTGGGTTGAGCTGCCATTCAAAGAAAAATTTCCTACATTGCGTGAGACAATGGTTAGATGTAACATACATGTGACCATGTGGGCCATTTAATCTACTAAGTCCATGTATGAGCAAAGGAAACTATACAAAGGGGTATCTGAAGAAGTTCATTCTTGGCACTGCTCTTAATGATACTAGTTATTCTATTTATACGAGATGTGATGATGGAAAAAGTGTGAACATTAGGGGTAGTGTCATTGATAATTGTCGGATTGTGCCCTAGAATCCGTACCTTTTAAAGAAATACAATGCACACATCAATATTACGATATGTTCCATTGTCGCAATTGTGAAGTATCTTTATAAGTACATTTACAAAGACATGAGAGAGCCATTGTTAGGATTACAATAGTTGTGAGGCTAGAGGGTGACAATTCCAATGGCATGGTTCAACAAATTGATGAGATTAAAAGATACCTCAATGCTCACTATGTCTTTACTTTTGAGGCATGTTCGTGTATTCTTTATTTCTAGTTGCACAATGAGAAATCTAATGTTTAGAGGTTGCAGGTCCATTTGCTACTAGGAGAAAAGATGATGGTGTTTGATGATGGTGATGATGTGCAAGATGTGGTTGCAAATGAGAATGCTAGGAACCATTCTTATTGAGTGATTTTCTTGCAATCAATGGTATCCAAATATAATGACATTGTTGTACTGTGATTTTCCTAGTCTATGGGTTTGGTATGCAAGAAAAAGGGTTTGGATGAAAAGAAAAGTGGGTAATATCATAGGCCAAATGTTCTTTGTTTTTCATATGTGTGGTGAATGGTACTATTTGTGAATGCTTTTAACAACTTGTAGGGGGAGCACATCATTTATGGACTTGAGGATTGTTGGTTTTGTGTTGAATTCCACTTTCAAGGACACATGTGCAATGATGGGTATGTTGGAGAGCGACAATGAATGGTTCCAACGTTTGCACAAAAGAAAACTATTTGAAGAGTAAATGATGCTTTGATTATTTGAGTTTTATTGGTTTTATGTGTAGATAATGCATGCTCTCTCAATCGTGCATTAAGCTAATGTGAGAAGGTTTAATGTTGCCTACACATTAAGCCTTCTCACATTAAATGAGTTTAGGATTTGGTGTATAGTTAATGATGAGGATGTTTTGAGAGAGAGAGAGAGAGAGAGAGAGAGAGAGAGAGAGAGAGAGAGAGAGATATATATATATATATATATATATATATATATATATATATATTAAATAGCATCATATTATTGATGCCCTTAAGACCCGCGCTTGTGCAAGTCTTAGCGTGAAGCACTAGGATAAGAACACTCGTGCTTGCATGGGTACTAGTGTGGAGTGCTAGTTATACCTATCTAGGTACAAGCTTTTAGTTTTATATCAAAGTCCAATCACCTTCCCCAAGGTCAAAATACATGCATGTAGATCTCACATGCAATCAAAATGATTGCAATCACTTAAGAGCTAGGCCACATGCCCATGTCCTCATGTAGCAAGTCCACTCAATTATGGAAATCAACATGTGTCCAATGCAAATTTACTCAAAACATTGTAACGTTCGAAGTTGCAACAAGTCAATGGAGTATATCCCTTTTGAGTGCTACTTCAAGAACTTGCCAATGTTCATAATTTATGTAGGCTAGCGATTGGTGATTCATCATCTCTCTCATAGTGGTGCTTGATCCTCTCTCCTCATCAATGGTTGTTTTCAAACTATACCCATATTGTGAAACATGCTCATGACCAACAAACTCACTAATTACAAAGCAACACTTGCAAATCCATAGAAGTAGACTTGCATGTGTCACCACTCTAACACTCTTCCTTAGAGTCCTTTACATTCAATAGAGGGGAGAGTTGGGATTCACAAAGGGATCCATCTTGAGAGAATCTTAGAGCAATCACAAAATCAAAAGTGTGCGATTGCCATGGATTTCTATCACCATCAATAATACTTGGATTTGTTGGCTTTGGGACGGGAAGGTCAACTGCTCCTTTGTTGTCGATTGCCATGGTAAAGTAACGAGTTGCTCATGATCTCGTTGGTTTGAGTGATGTCTCCACCACACATGGGTTCCTTCTCTAGTAAAGATATTGACAATAGCTTTAAACAAAGATGAATGTATGGAAGATGGAGATGTGGTACTTGCCTCTTTTTGGTGGTTGAACAAGGAGCAAAAGTCCTCAAAGCCTCTGTCACCCTATCCTTACAAAGGATCAAGCAGAGATATGTTGATTTTGTTGTTTGTGGCATGTACCTATATTTTATGGGCAAGTTAACAAGAGAAGAAGAAATCCCATGATGGTTTATTCAGATATATCGTGGTAGGGTTATGCTTAATCAATACAAATTTGTTGGAAGGGGGGTTTTTCATATAGAAGGTGCAAAGTGGTGGTTGAATAAGGAGCAAAAGTCCTCAAAGCCTTTGTCACCCTATCCTTACAAAGGATCAAGCAGAGATATGTTGATTTTGTTGTTTGTGGCATGTACCTATATTTTATGGGCAAGTTAACAAGAGAAGAAGAAATCCCATGATGGTTTATGCAGATATATCATGGTAGGGTTATGCTTAATCAATACAAATTTGTTGGAAGGGGGGTTTATTTTGTGTTGGTTAGCATGTAGTAGGAGAGTTATTGGATTCTTGCATCAATAGTCAGATTTAGGGGTATCTTTGTTTATGCTCTTCCATGGATGGCACATTTCAATCCAAAAGTTTCCATGCAACAAGAGTGCCCTATCTAGTGGGTTACATATTTAGGCTTACCTAATTGTCTTGATGATGAGATCAGTGCCCTAAGTAAAGTAATGGAAAGGGTACTATACTTACCAAGGTCATTTAATGGAGTCATTAGATTCTATAAAAATGCATGCATCCTTTAGAATAGGTAGAGGAAAGTTCTTGAGTTCTTAGAGGTTGTTGACTCGAGTGGTATTGAGGTATGCATGAAAGTTAATTTAGTCATTTTCCAAGCACTTGCTATCTATGCCAGCAAATAGGGCACTATACTAGAGACTACAAGCAAAAGAGTGATATAGAAGAGGAGGCATCAAAGGATAAGAACAATAAGAATCAATCTCCCCAAGAAAAGGGTCCCTAGGCCCAGACTAAGGCTAGCATTAGCAATGATAAAGACATGGACAAGAAGCAAGTTGAGGGCAATGGTAGCTTGATGCATGGTCGGCCATTATTGATTGCCACTATCATCAAGGATGTGATTACAAAAATAAGATTGCCCCCACCGCCCCCCCATAAGGAACCTTTACGAGACTTCGAGCCATAATCGGTCATGAGGCACAAAAATGGCGTAATAGAAAGGCACTCAAGATATATCAATAAGGAATCCTTTGTATAGGAAGATACAACATTGAGGTAGATCTCAAGACTACACCCGCATGACACTGCACATGTGAGGGTTCACAATTAAGCATAAGGAATCACATGTAGAAGCACATCCCAAGTAGAGCTTGAGTGACTACTACTCCCTATATAGGTATTTTTGGTAGCAATGCCATGGCATACCTACTACAAATCACTTATAATCACCCCTGCTTAATGGATTGTTGTCCTTAGCAATCTAAGGGTAATATTCTTGACTCATTCTGGGGTCTTAACATAGCTCATTCTATCAAATTTATTAGTGTCTACCAGTCTAGGACTTGAATCATTAGCGAAATCTTAACACAGCCTTTTCTATCAAGCTGGTGAGTGTCTGTCGTACTATGATTTGGCGGTCTTATCACAACTTTTCCCATCAAGTTAGCCATTGCCCATCTAGACTCTATTTTTATTCTTTTTCATTCCAGTCCACCCTCAACTCAATTACATTTGAGAACTAGAGGCTTCATAATCCTCACTTTATTTAGCTTGGCTCTTATGGCTCGGTGTACCAAGCTTTGTATGTAGGTGTGATCCCAAGTTGTCATACTGTAGGGTTTAGACCATGGTGACTTAGTTGGTACCATGCTATGCCACGCCTTAAGGGAGGCTATCCATTAGGTTGCTCCTTATATTGTTCCTCCCTTTCTCCTTGCCTTGGCCTTGGGCCTTAGGGACTCAAGTCTCTTGGTTGATTTTCCAAGATGATTTGGCCTCATCTCCAAGTCAAGTACTAGGGCTATTCTCCTTGGCCTCTTTGCCGGATCTTTCTTGTTTGCCTTGAACTTTAAAAAATTGGTTGGTTCACCTTGTCTTTTTGCCCAAAAGGTGTGGTCTTGGTGCATGGCACCTCTTGGGCTCTTCTTAGACTCATTTGGAGTTGAAGTTCTTTGGGGGGTATGGACTAAGTCATCACACTTAGCCCAGATTTGGGGTTGCAAAAGTAGAGCTATCATTGAAGTTCTTAGGGTGACACCCATGTTTGGAGCACTTGGAGTGTCACAAATTTGTAGAATCGGGATGGAAGCTCCTTGCATTGCTTACGGGTTGAATGCTGAGATCTCAACCTTTATCAACATTGAGTATGGTCGCCCCAACGGGATCCATAGTCCAAAGACATTTCACCTTAAGAGTGAGTTGGAGAGTTTTCCAAGGCTTAACTAGCAAGGTTCCCTTCCATGGCACTAAGTTACCTTGGTCGGACCATATTGCGAGCACTCCCTTATGCTCTCCTTTATTTGAGGCTTCATCCTTTAACTCATTCTGTCCAAGTTCATAAGGGTTTGCCACTTTGGGCTCACAGGCATAGTCAATGACTCCATTGCTGAAGTGTACTTGGTTCTTACTTTGATTTCGATTTTGTTGGGATGGGATGTGGCCTTCGATAGAAAGTTGGGTTTGCTTCATTCTTAGCCATGAGTTTAGCTTGGGGAGTTTTGGAGGCATCCTCATTCTCATCTCTCATCTTGGCTCTAGCGGCCTACCTTTGTTTCTTGGTGCCTAGTTTCACCTTCTTTTTCTTCTTCTTCTCATTCTCATTCTCTTCTTTCTCTATCTTTACTTCTTCTTTCCATCGGAATTCTTTGCCTAAATCTATATTCGATTTATCTTCTTTCTTCTCTTTCTTACCTAAGTCTAACTCATCTTCTATCTTTTCTTAGTTGGCCTTGATGCCTAGGTCTAATTTTTGTTACTCTTCTTGTTCTAACATATCTTCTTCTTTTGGCTTTCTAGCTCTCTACAATCTTTCTTCTAACTTGTTGGCTTCTCTACCTCTTTCTATTTTCTCATTTTCTAACTTTCTTCTTTGGGTTTTTTTCTACTTGTTTCTTCATATCTTGCTACATCTTTTTTTTCTCTTTTCACTTCTTCCTAGTTAAATCTAGTTGTTCTTCTGTCTCTTTTATTCTCTTTTCTTGTCCTATCTTTTCCTTGATCTTCTCTATGGCTCCATCTAATAAGTCTTTTTCATCTTCTTTCCTATCATCTTATTCTATCTCATCCCATATTTTCATGATTCTCTCTAACTCTCAATCTAGCCTATCATCATTGAACTTGATGGGATTGGTTTATTATTGGGGTTGTTAGGGTTGAGGTGTTCCAAAATCTTGGTTGAGCGCATCCTCGCCCTTCTCTTTTTCTTTGGGTTGTTGGGATAGAAGTGTTCCAAGATTTGGTCTAAGTTCATCCTCTCCCTTTTCTTCTTCGTTTTCTTCTAACTCTTTTCTCTTCTCTTCTTCTTTTCGTAACTCCTCTTTTAATGCTGAAGTGTTGGCTCCATGTAGTGATGCCTTGCTCAAAGTGCTTTCACCCTTCCATTCTCATAGTCTAAGTCTAACTCCTCATCTACTTCCTCATAATCATCTTCATCAAAGGCATCCTGTGCCTTGGGGGAGGGCATCAACCAAGCCTCAACCTCAATCTCAATAGGAGAAGGTGTTCAAAGATCATGATCAAGCTCATCCTCCCTTTTCTCAAACTCTATTTCTTCTAAAATTGGTTCTTCTTCCAACTATGCTGCAACTTGTGGGTACAAGGGCTCATCCTTCTGACATGTCCACCTATCTTCATCTTCTTTTTTGTATCCTAACTCCATCATAATATTTTCTAGCTTTGAACTCACATCCATTCTCCATCCTTCTCCCTTCACATAATACTCTATCTTTTCTTCTTCTTCTTGAAATCCTTTGGGGGGATAGGGGCAATCAATGCAGAGGTAATCTCCTTTCGGACGTTACTCAATGGAAAAATATTCAGGGTAGACTAGTATCCATCTTCTTCAAGAGGGTATTTGTTGTAGATGTATTGATCTTCGAGGTAGCCTTTTTGGTAGTAATCTCCAAGGTAGTAGCAATCGACTCCTTCTTATTGGGGACGAGGTGTTCTAAGATCAATGCTAAGCTCATCCTCTCCCTTGTCTTTTTCTTCAACTTCATTTGACTAGAATTCTTCTTCTTTTATCACATGTTTCTTCTTTTCTTGGCTCTTTTGTTTTTGGCTAGCTTCACTCCATTCTTCAACTCTTTGGCTCTTTTGGCTCCCATCTACTTCAAGTATAGTTTGGCCTACTCCTTGCTTCTTTAGATCTAGAGGCAATCTCTTGGTCCCACCTCAGCATAATTTCTCCTTGTAGCTTTGTGTTGAGGTCTCAAGCCATCTTTACTTGCCACAGCTTGGCTCTCTCTCACACCTTGATCAACTTGTAGTTAATCTCCTCGAGTTCTTCATCCAGCTTGGCTCTCTCTCGCACCATGATCAACTAATAGTTGACCTCCTCCAGTTCGTCATCCAGCTCTTCAGCCTTCTCCTCGAGATTATGCATCACATCTATTCCTTTGGGGTCGTCTCCAATGCTTTGATGGTCTTCTTTGTCTCCTCAATCAATTTGAGTTGTAGCTCATCCTCCTCTTCAAAGTAAGTATCCTTCCACAGCTTTAGCTCTCTCCAAGTCATTTTGAAATGTATGCTATGCATCCCTATCATGCCATGACCCCCTCTTAACTTTGTTAGCACAACAAGTTCTCTTCGAATTTTTAGCAGGTATCACACAATATTGTGTTGCATCATGTCGAGTCATGTTGTGTTAGGGTCGTCACATCGCATTGCACGACGTGTTATGGTAGGATATCCTCTACGTCTGTGAGTATGCTTCCCTCTCGAGATAGCATACTCTCCGTTACATTCATGAGCTTCAAATCATAACCTATCATGAGATACAGAATTGATACCATGGGAAGGCACACAAGATATATTAATAAGAAATCCTTTGCATTTATGATATAGAAAGATACAATATTGAGGCATATCTCAGGACTACACCCTTGTGATGCTGTGCATGTGAGGATTCACCACTAAGTATAGGGAATCACATGTAGAAGCACATCCCAAGCAAAGCTTGAGTGACTACTACTCCCTATATAGGTGTTTGGCAGCAATGCCATGGTGTACTTATGAAGCCCTTACCAACCCTCACACCCCCCCCCCCCCCCCCCCCCCCCCAAAACCATGAGTCCTCTATCATACTCATAAGCATGCCTTAGCACGTGGTGTGACTAGGATGTAAGCAAATAGCTTTGGAAATTGTCCCCTTGGCTATATTATAGGTGTCAATGATGGACTTTACAATTGTGGGACTTACAACAGGTATCTATTGGATGGAGATACATTATTGGATTCATTGGATTTAGATAAATCATGATTTTGAGGCAATTTTTTTGCATAATTTGCTTAGTTGGAATAGCACTCTCTCTCAAAATGGCCAAAATGTCTACAAATGATGCATTGATATTTGCCTTTGTTTCTGCAATTCTTTTCTTCATGATTAGTTAGTCCACAATGCTTCTATTTGAGTCTTGAGTTTCTTGTGGTAATGAAGATGTTGTCATGAGTAGTGGTAGAAGTGCTCCCAATGGATTTAATATTACTTTCTCTCTCTAGTAAAGATGCTTCAATGTCATGCAACTTCAAATCTTTCATATTAGATAATGTTTCAACTAGATTTTGATAACCATCTACATTATAACTTGCTACTAAAATTGCTTTAGTCTCATCTTCATCTAGTGTTCTTTTTAGAACAACCAACTATTGTTTAATGCCCTTACATTTTGTTCAAGTGACTTGTGAGATCTTTTGTATTGAACTTTAGATTATAAAGTTGCATTAGTAGTTTCACCTTAGAGTGCTTAGATTCAATGACAAAAACTTTGTTGAGCTCCTCCCATGATGCCGACTTTACACTTGGAATGCCATCAATGTGATGTATGAATTCACTACCTAAGCCTACTGCTATATATCCCAATGCTTTCTCGTTGTTTTCTTCATATTCCTCTCGAGCTTGTTGCATCTCTCCCAATTATAATGCCCCATAAGCTCTTCCACATAAGCAAATACATCATTTTGGATTGCCAAGTGTGAAATCTGAACCCCATGAATTTATCAATTACATCTTGGGTTGACATTTTGTTGAATGGAGAGGTCTTAGAGTGCCATCTTCCATGGCAGAGCCTAACTCCAATTCACAAGGAAGAGAAAATAACAAATTATAGACGACGGGGATAAATGTAAGTGAATGGTGCTTGTTGACAATGAGCCAATTAAAGAAAACATAGATTATTTTGTAGTGTGAACAAGGTCTGAATACAAACCAATTCAATGTATCAGTGATGTGAATGGGAATCAAATATAAATTAGTTTGAGGCTTGAAGTGTGAATGGGGCCTTTTTAGGCTAAGGTTTTTAAGCCTTAGAAGATAATAAAGAAAGGGAAATAATGGTGATGCAAGTTGCCATTTTGTTGAAGAACGTGAAATGGCACAGGATGAGAGGATGTTGATGATGGCATAGAGCTATTGTAGTATGTGCTCAAAGATCAGATGATCTAATTTTGAGAGCTTCAAGCTCTAAGATTAGTCTCCTTTTTCTCTTCTCCTCACCTTCCCTATCTCACACAAAGGAGCAAGCCCTAAGGTTATCTTCACGGTGCCATGTGCTTCTAGTGGAAGCAAGCCCCTTTTGAAGCTTAGCCTTAGCTTAATCGAGCCTCTTGCTTGTTTGATAAGCTTCCCCCTTGTGCAAACCCCTTACTTGCAACAAGCAATAATAATAGCCCTATTTGAAACAAATGATATAATGGATAAATAAACAAGATATGTCTAAATACCTCTCTTGAATGGTAGCTCTTTCAACTACTCGAGAGCTCCATAGTCCTTTGCAAGCCTTCAAACTCCAAGCTCTAAGCCTTTTGGATAGCAAAACCACCATTGATTGGGCCCCTGAGCCGCTAATCACAACTATGGAAACTTCCACAACCACATAGCATATAGGAAGTCGGCTTTGATACCAACTAAAAAACGAAACGATTCATGGAGGCTCATAGACAATGTAGGCCATAAGTTTGAGATGTAAAGAAAACCACATACACTCATTGCATTAGCTTGCCTCTTGAATAGGCCCATGTGTACATTGGATACATTGCATTGGGTCTAGTTTGACTTGCCACCTCAAATCCTTATCCATCCCCATGTATATCCATTCTCTTCGGCCTGTGATTACATTTAATCTATGTTTTCGTTAATTGTCTCAAGAGCTTTTAGATCTGGAATAAGCTTCACAGGATATGCTTCAGTGATTAGAATCACTATTAATGAAGCTCAGAGTGAAAAAAGTGAAAACTGCCAAGCTTAGAGCTTGCTGGCTATGGCTGCCACAAGATACACAGTTAGGTTTGGCAGAGATCTCTCTCTGTGGGAGGAATTTCCAAAAGCCCTCTTGTGGGAAGATGGCCCACTAGGGGGGCTATGGAAGCCCTATGCTGGGCAAGGAGATTGCGCCACCTGCTGCCCACGCCATGCCTGAAGACGCCACGCTGTCAGGAACTGCGCCGTTTCTGAGATTTGGACAATGCTACCCACGATGTCGACTAATATGGAGGTTTATTGTGCTTGGATAATTTGCCCTGGGATAGGCAAGAAGTCCCTAGAAGAAATCAGAGGGAGATATGGCCTCCTTTGTCCTCCCCAAGTCCTCCAATGGAGGTAGGTTACAAGCAGCTATGGAGGAAAGAAGGATAAGATGAAAGAGATGATAGCTCATGTGCACTTAGTGATAGTTGAGGCTGAGGGAAGCTGAGGAGATCAGAGATGGCTCTGATACCATGTTAGAAATCAGAGTTGCAGCATTGGAATGTGTGCACAAGAGAAAGAAGAGAGCTCAAAGTACAAGAACAAAATCTTGCTTACTAAGTTGCTTAGAGTACAACTTGGGTACACTCTCCCACACTTGATAGTGACCCATAGGCTGTTTATATAGCCTCTGCCAAGCTAGGGTTAGGGTTTTCCCTGCCCCTAGGGCTATTCACACTCATCTGTCCTTATACTCCCTTGCTTATAGTGGGTTCCTATGCCTATCTTCTAACACGGCCTAGTTCCCATACATACACATCAAACATGCTAACAATAGAAAGGGGAGATTTGTAGTATAGACACACTTATAGAGAGGAACACATTGAATGAGGTGAAGAGTACCTAGCTAAGGAAAGTATTAAACAAAAAAATAAGAACTATTAGCCACCAAATGAGAGGGTCGGGCCATTGCAATATTAGAAGTTTGGTAAATCACAAAGGAAGACCTGCAATTAAAACAAAGACATTGAGAAACTTCCAAAAAGACAAAATCAAAGTTCATATCAATAAGTTAAGCCACCCTAATTTGATGGTAGGAGTAAAGACATTGAAATAGATGTTGAGGTGTGGATTGAAACCACGAAAGATTACTCCCTCATAGTAGGGATTGCTATCCATGTTAACTCTCAAATGAACAAGGTGGAAAAGCTGAAAATCCTAAAGAAGTAGACAAGGCCAAGGCAAAAGTGAAACAGAAGACGAAGGTGCACCAAGAAGAACCTGGAAATA
The DNA here is from genome assembly GCF_053477565.2 of Lygodium microphyllum. Classification (NCBI taxonomy): domain Eukaryota; kingdom Viridiplantae; phylum Streptophyta; class Polypodiopsida; order Schizaeales; family Lygodiaceae; genus Lygodium; species Lygodium microphyllum. The sequence goes on along the minus strand of NC_141135.1, from coordinate 148,619,867 downwards.
CAAGAAGTGCAGAAAAGTCCTAAATCAAGGAAAAAGGTACATGAGAAAAAGTGCGTCTATACTGTTGTAAAAAAGCGCAAGGAACGCCATGATTTATTTTAAGAGTACCGGGCTCTCACCGTGCAATTTGTAAAGGTGGATGGGTGGTAGGAAGGAAGCTAGGAAGGTAAAAGGGCAATGGGAAAAAGGGCTTAAGCCACGGCCGACCATGTAAAAAAGGGGATAAGGGGATGACCGCCCAAAAGGGATTTATGGTTTTGTATATAAAGTTGAAAAGTGAATGAGAAGCTCATTCTTGTGTGTGGCCAAAAGTGGCTCTCCTCTTCTTCTTCTTCTTCTTCTTGTTCTTGCTTGCTTGCGCTTGTGCTTGAGAGAGGGAGTGTGAGAGTGTGAGGGAGTGAGTGTGTGAGGATGAGGGACCGGGGAGAAGAAGCTCTCCATCTTCTCCTCTCTTATTCTCTTCTCTTCTCTTCTCTTGTCTTGCTCGTGGCAATGGAGCTTGGAGCGGGGAGCTTGAGGATGGAGCTCGCTTGAAGCTTGCACTTGGATCGTGTAGCTATTGGAGTGCTCGGGAGAGGAGGTAACTTGATCAGGCATGGAGGTAAGCTCACTACACCCATAGAGATGGATGGCGCGTCGGCTATGTGAGAGGTAGCCATTAGTGCTCGGCTTGGAACGCTTGAAACAATAAGCGGTCTATGGGTCTTGGCGGTTGAGTGAGAGCTCCCACATTTTGGTTTCGTTGCCGGGACCAAGGACTCAAGCCTTGAGCGCTTGTGCGATTCGAATCAAGCATTGAAGTAGGGTTTTTCCCGAACTGGTACTTGAGGTAGATAGGTAGGAAGTAAGGGAGTTTGAAGAGGTATTCGATCTCCTGAGCAAGTAGGTTTCAGGGTTTTGGACTTGGAAAAGCATGTTGGAGTAGTGTAGGTATTTCCCTTATGATTTTTTATTGCATTTAGGAAGGATAGGAGCAAAACATTGGAGCACACAGTAGGGTTTTCTGTTGCTGTATAACATGCTCAAATAGGGAAAAGAAGAGCAAAAAATAAAAATTTGGATTAAATATTGGTGAGGGGAGCAAGACTAAGGTGAGTACAGGCCTAGGTGGGATGATAAGGGGCCAGGAGTGGCAAGGAAGACCACATTTTGCATTGTAGGGTTTTAGAAGAGCTAGAGAGAGGGAGAGAAAGCTTCATTGCGTGGACCTACTTCGATCTTGCCATCGAGGAGTTCTTTGCCCACCACAGGTAATTCCACACCTTTCCCTGCATGAGTAGCTTGATCTGGAGGTGCTCGACTAGTAGGAAGGCCTTGATCGCTCAGTGCGACGAATTTTGTGGAGTCCGACGAAAAACACATTGTGCTCGGCCCATCTAAGTGACGTGGATTCTAGGCCGAGTCCCAGAATCGGCCCTTGGCTCGGTGTTCTGTATTTGGCCCTCGAACCACTCAATCCACTCGGCCACTCGGCCCTAAGCCCACTAGAACACTAAGCTCTCAGCCAACCCCACTCGGATAAGTTACTAATCAGCCCTCGGCCGAATCAACCATTCGGCCCATTGTACTCAGATGCCCTTCGCTTGGCCCATCTGAATCAAGCATTCGGACTAACTTGATATTCGGCCCTCGGCTCAACGGTTGACTTGGCCCAACCCCAATTGACTCGGATGCCTACCACTCAGCTCGTTCGAATCGGTCACTTGGCCCCTGCAATTTGGACCTATTGGGCCGAGTTTGGATTTTTTTAGATATTTGACCCATAGACTCTGAAACCGACACAGAGACTGTGTAGACCCAAAAGCACATCATAGACCTATCACTAGACTGAAATCTAGAGCAAGTAGTTCAAAACTTGGCTACGAACAGTCCTTCAAATCGCTATGGTGTTTACCATAACAACCCTATGGACCGGAGGTGAAACTACAGGGTGTGAGGATAATCGCAACCTTTAGTAAGGGTGACCTCATCAAACCTTGAGGGAAAGGCAAGGAAGGTGCTGACATAACGGTCAAGCCTACTGACAAGAGCAAGGACTTGTTGAAAGAGTTGATACAAGTACATGTTGAACAACGAGAACCAGTGAGTGAGGCCATACTTGAAACAAGAAGGTTACGAGACAACGCCAAGGATGCGCTTTGGACTTACAAATATTGTAGAAGGCCCCAAAAGAAGCCCAAGCCTTATAGACGAAGGTATCGATGGAGAGCTAGCACAACGCCAAGATGGATATCCAAAGCGTTGCTACGTGCTCAAGGGTATTACGTAGGTAACCGATGGATTTGGATACCAAAACCCCCTGCTAAACCTCCTCTATCAGCTGAAGGCTAGACCATATCAAGAGCAAAGAAGCGCAGGAGGAAATCTAAACGAAAAGCCAAGTCTCGAGTCAAAAACATTGGAGTGACTGAGTCCCTCATGATCGAAATCAAGAAACCAAATGGGACTATTCGAAGGGTAGATTCTCAACCTAGCGTGCTTAACGAGCAGATATTAGATGTAATCGTTGAGGGTAAGAAAAAGCCACTAGTGCCTAAGGAGCCTTTGATTTCCCAAGAGGATAACAAGCAACATAGGCACAACATTGCTCATGGCAAGGTTAAATGCTCAACAAAGCAAATGGAAAAATCATCTAACAGCCACGAGAAAAACTTCCAGCCAGTGCCAAAGCCACTTAGGAGTCCCAAGTCTCCTACACCCTCTTTTCCGAAATGGACATAGGAAGCACAACATCAGTCGTTGAGTGCAGTTGCTCAATCCCAACTCTATCTCCATCTAAGCTTCCAAATGTCCAAGAGGTGGGACATGACACCACCCGTAGCTCTCAGGATATGCCTATGCAATCTAATGTGACTAGATCAACTGAGGCTTGATTTGCACAAGTGAATGATCAAAGGGAAACAAAAGACACACCCACTTCCCATCTACCGGAGGACCTGACGCTGCAATCTACTAACAATAGCCAGTCCACTGAACTAGTTGTTACTACCTCCAATTAGGAATCACAACAGTCACAGCCTTTGGCCGTGACGATGCCCCTTACAGAACATGTCCTTAGCCATTCACCGGTGGAAGAGGTGTCACAACCAACATCCTTGATATCTCCAGCACTGCCGAAGCACCTAAAGCCTAGGCTTGAGGAGAAACCTCTCGAAGGTGTGGCCAAGGAGATGGCACATTTGACCAATCAACCTAGCAAGGCTGTTCAACACGTTGCAGCTAAGTCCCATGAGAGCACACCAGAGAAAAAGAGTGCTAAGGCCCAACCAACCACATCAACGGTTGACCTAGTTTGGGGTCCTGAGTCTTTAAGAAAGACACCTTCATTGCCCACGAACAAGAGGAGAACACAACGAACACAATGAAAGCTACAAGTGGTTGTGGGGACGCCAAGAACATTGAGACCAAGAGCATTGAAGAACTTGGGAATAAGGCATCGAGTCCACCCACTAAGGAACCCATTGCCATCTCCCCTAACAGCGGTGAAACCTTAGAAACATCCGTGTGTTGTGCTAAGTTAAAGCGACCATCACCATCAGCGGTTGCTCGCACCACTCAATCCATCGATAACAAAACTTGCATTGACCAATCGAGAGTGGATACAACACTATCACAACAGGGTGACAAATCTATACCAATCACATCCAAAGAGAACCATGACACAATAAAAAAGCCTTAGGAGAAACATGGAAACCCCGAGGACATAAGAAATCCTAAAATTGACCAATCTTGCTCATCTAGGCCTAAGCCCCCAGCCATGCTAAAGCCTAGGGAAACTCCTAGAACCTTGCATGAGATAGCAATCGAGCAAGCCCTCATTGAACATAGAAGTGTCGTCGCAGAATGCTTAATTGAATTGGATGCTAAGCTCAAAGTGTTCGCACGTATCTACGTCCTAGTAGACATGGGTGCATTCCCTAGGGAGCAGCTGAAAGAATACTTGCCATTTTCCCTATCCTGGGAAGAGCAAGAACATCTTGACAAGCACTATGACAGGCTCTTACATGAACACATGTGACTCATCTCTAACAAGGAAGCCAACGAACTACGCTTAACTGTGACATTCAATGATGTGCTCTGCCAACCAAATCTCTTAGAGATAGAGCAACTAAAGTGACAATCAGAGAGTCAAAGTTAATTTGAAAAACGTTGGTTTGAAAATCGCATTACAATGGTCGAACTAGGAGCCTAGATTATGACAGCCTCAGAGGAGCGATTGGCCAAATGGCGGTCTCAAAGAGACCCAACCTATGTGATGCCAACTTCCTTTCGAGTGCTGACTACCATTTGGGGTACGGACTTAGCTGGAACTAGCCACCAAGAGAACTCTCTGGTTGATAAGGTTCTCACTAAGGAGGAGTTACATGTTGCCAGTAGACTCGGACAAGGTACCATGCTACTCGATGTTGCAAAATATCTATTGTTATTGAGTAAGCTGCCATAAGTATTGGATGCGTGTGCCACACTCCAGTACAATTCTGAGTTCTACAATTGTTTTTATCCTCATGAAGTGACATGGATTCGTAAATATGTACATAAATAAACAATGAGTTTTGTGACCCTATATAGTTAATATCAACACACATAAGCAATGATAGTCAAGCGTAGGGAGAAGAGTTGGGTTTGATAGGTGAGCTCCTCAGGTCCTCCTCTCACTACACATTTAGGTGGAGGGCATGCAACCCTCACTACCATTCCTGCCTCTAGGTGGAGGGCATGCAACCCTCATTACCACCATAGGAAGCCATGACCAACATCTTTGACGGCGTAGATGGGGTGCCGTCCCCTTCTATACACCTTTTTCCTTTTCGGTCTATCCTTTCGGGGACGAGCCCTACTCCACTCCATCACAACCATTCCATGCAACTAAGCATAAGCCAAGATCTACTAATGGCTGGAATACGCCCTGCAGTCGAAGCAGGACGAATATCATCACAGGGGCCGTCCCTCTATCACAAACATTGCATGCCTCACCTCACCCCTCCTCTTCATATGCGCTTGATAATCCATTGTTTAATCCATTTCATGCAAATAATTCTATCCTGCCTCAAAGCCTAACCTTGGTTCACATTTTGCACATTTCCCCACAGTAGCTGTCATGGAGCACACAATGCAGCTTGCATGCAAGGAAGCTCTCCTCCACAGAAGGGAGCATAAGGCACAAGCGCCTCCACCAGAGCGATATGTGCCTACCCTTAAGAGGTATGCACCAAAAAGAGACCCTAAGTGACATCGCCCCAAACGCAAGCCAAAAACTTCCCAGGCCATGAAAACAAAGGCTCAAGGGAATGCCCGAGGGGTGGTAACCCCGGCTGTGCAGGCCCTCACCAGACGCTCGGGCACACCAAGTGCTTGAAAGAGGAGAAGGCAGCTAGAAACAAGAGAGAATTTGATGAATTATTTAAAAGATTTCTTGAAACAGTTGTAGCCAGGGACTAAACCATACGGGTCCCAGCGATATCTTCCTTGCCCAACCTGACAAGAGCCCACCACCAGCACAGCCCTAGTCGTCTGATCACCCAAATTCACCCCACCTCTCATACAAATAGAATAGGCCCTATGTTGTATAAGCTGCTTGCCAAATGCCATCTTGCCATAAGTTTTTGTCCTTAAGTGTTAAAGGGGCAACCCCCCCAACTATACAAACCTCCCTTACTACTAATCCATGGCATGTCTTTAACAAGTGCCGATGATATGCATTGCAGCCACATCACCATAGGATTTTGATAAAGTCATATCTTTTTGTGTTGCATATGTTCATTATAATTGATGCATGTGACTTGCATATACTCTCACAAAGTGTCAAGCAGATGCAGGACAATACAGGTCTTTGTACGAAAGTGTTCAATGGCCAAGTCACCGCAAGACCACCAACCTCACAAAGAGCCATGACGAAGCCACATCGGCGAAAGCGAAAATCACCCTTGCCAATCGCCCACATCGCATGGCCCAAAGCATGATCAGTGTGGCCACTCTCTCTTTCTAGGTCAAACTCTACACCTGGCGCTCATGGCAGCTGCTACCTCAATTGTACCAACATTGCGCGTTACAAAGAGGTTTTGCAAAATCTCCAGTGTATCTCCCCATCTCAACAACTGTTTCTCTAGCAACGAGGCTGGGACACGATCATCGTTGTAATATCCAGTTTTGCAACCTTTGAATCTTGACATTTTCCAATCCAATTGAAAGGCTGATAGCCTCACCTATTGTAATGGTTGTACTCATGCTATTCTTTAAAAAAAATAAAAAGGGAAAATAAAAATAAAAATAAAAATAAAAAGAAAGAGAGAGAGAGAAAAAAAAAGCACTCACAATCACAGTACGATACCTAGGGGTTCTCAAATTAGGTATGCCCAGTGACCTTGGTTGGCTGGCTCTGTCCATAGTCCTCTAGCCCTCTACACATCCCCCACAATTGTTTAGGGCACATCAAGGATAGGACATACCTAGGGAGCTTTTCTCGCCTATGGTTAGACCTGTCACCCTGATCCATTTGCACGATTCCTTTTTGCACTTCGCCTTAATACCATTGCAATTGATCGTGGTAGGCACCACACAAATGGCCATGAAAAGTACACCGTACTCGTCGAGTAAGCCTAGTAGCTACCAGTTACTATCGAAAGTTCGGTGTCAATATGTTCAATTATGCTACATCGTGCTGTCACAACACAAAGGATGTCTCATACACCTTCATGTGTACTTCTCCTCAACTAGACAACATTGCTTCATCCACATATTGTTACGAGGAACCAGACCTGCAGTCTTCTAACTACGTAATATCTAAGTATGCACGAGCACTCACATAATACATGCACCAAAATATTAACACAGTTTGGGTCCTCAAGTGCAAGACAATACCCTCAGCTTGCTTAGAGTTTGACTTGTCTCCCAAACTAATCGAACTATGTCTTATGTACGATAAAAATACTAGTACTATCCCGAGGGAGAGACCACATATGAGAGGTTTTCAATTGCAGGTATTGAAGACTCCAATGAAAGTGTCGTTTGCTCTTCATCGACACTCAACTCTGAATTCTTATCCTTTATCATCCTGCAAGCCCGCCAAGAATCATCATGTATAGAATCCCCAAAAACCAATACATGTGCCATCCATCAGTGCAATTACCAACAAAGAACAACCCTATCACCAACTCCAACAACACTACCACCAGCCACCCAGGCCAACAACGTGCCCCCAACGACCTTCCTCCGCACCACCACACCAACACGCCCCCACGGCAACCACAGATATCCCACATCTTCGGTGTATGCCAAAGCCTGCTACCTATGACGGTGAGTGCCATGGGACTGGCACTCGTCTAGGAGGGGGTAATGTTAACCCTTAAACAAACAAGGTGGAAAAGCCGAAAAATCTAAAGCAGAAGGCAAGGCCAATGCAAAAGTGAAATAGAAGACAAAGGCGTGCCAATAAGAACTTGGAAATACAAGAAGTGTAGAAAAGTCCTAAATCAAGGAAAAAGGTGCACAAGAAAAAGCGTGAGTCTATACTATTGTAAAAAAGCGCAAGGCACACCATAATTTATTTTAAGAGTGTGGGAAGTAGGAACGAAGCTAGGAAGATAGAAGGACAATGGGAAAAAGGGCCTAGGCCATGGCCGACGACCATGTAAAAAAGGGGATAAGGGGATGACCACCCAAAAGGGATTTAGGGTTTTGTATATAAAGTTGAAAAGTGAATGAGAAGCTCATTCTTGTGTGTGGCCAAAAGTGGCTCTCCTCCTCTTCTTCTTGTTCTTGCTTGCTTGAGCTTGTGCTTGAGAGAGGGAGTGTGAGAGTGTGAGGGTGAGGGACCGGGGAGGAGAAGCTCTCCATCTTCTCCTCTCTTCTTCTCTTCTCTTCTCTTCTCTTGTCTTGCTCGCGGCAATGGAGCTTGGAGCGGGGAGCTTGAGGATGGAGCTTGCTTGAAGCTTGCACTTGGATCGTGGAGCTATTGGAGTGCTTGGGAGAGAAGGTAACTTGATCAAGCATGGAGGTAAGCTCACTACACCCGTAGAGATGGATGGCATGTTGGTGATGTGAGAAGTAGCCATTAGTGCTAGGCTTGGAATGCTTGAAACAATAAGCGGTCCGTGGGTCTTGGCGGTTGAGCAAGAGCTTCCACAATCCCTAACTAAGCTATGATAGCCAAGCTAAAATTGATAGGAAAAGTGTGGCTATGGTAGAAACAGTGGTGTCAAGATAGCAAAAACTTGAAATTGATTGCCAAATTTGATCAGATAAAGAATGTTCTATGCGGAAGACATCTTCCACCTTCATACTACACCTTGAAGATTGTTAACCCCTTTTCAGAAAGATAGTAATTCAAAATTCAAGAGTAAGAAAAACAAAGGTCTAATATTTGGAAGTGTGGAAAATAGGGGTATATTAATTTTGAGGCATATCAAAATGATTTTCTAGGTAAAAATTTACAAGATGTCTATTTTTAAGTGCTCACAATTTTTTGAAGGATACTATGTTATACTAGTAATAATAGTCAAAACCTTGGATCTTATGTGATTAGATAATCAAGAGTGACAACCCTAGTGGTACACTTCACCACATCTAAGAAACAACAAACCCTACGAAGGCCATAATCTTGCCTTGATGATTAATCAATGAATGCACCCACAATTGCCTAGATCATCAAAAAGAGACCTCATAGATTTTGCTATGTAGGAATGTATAAATTGTGGTTTTAATGCTTGCTTTTGCACATCACGATTGGATTAGAAAGTAAACATCATATTTTGAGCACCACCATCACAAGAATAATTGCATTACATTAAGACACATTGAATGGGAAAGAATGAAAAGCCCCAATTATGCTCATTGCATTGGCACTCACTTGAAGAAGTTTAATCAGTTGCTTTTAAAAGGATCATTAAATGCATAAGTAAATAAATACAAAAATGAACCATAAATCTCTCTCCCCTCATATTTCTCATTCATTCCCTCACATTCTCATAAGATCCTCTTCAACCTCACACAAGGCTATCCCCTCCTTCCACATGATGTCCTTTGAACTTGTGGGGGGGGGGGGGGGGGGGGGGGGGGGGGGGGGGCGGGGACGCGCAGGGGGCGCGACGGGGGAGGGCAAGGTAGAGGGGGAATTATTAGCTGCCCCCATCTTTAGGCCCCTCCCCCTCAACCTTTGATTTCTCTTTTTCTCCCTCTTATATTTATATTTATAATATTTTTCTATTCGTTTGAATAATAATAAGAATTTTTACCCTAAAATATTTAAATCAAACCATTGAAATTAAATTAAACTAAAGTAAAACTAAAATAAAATAATAATAATTACAAAAAATTTAATAAAAAATGAAAAAATTTAAGAAAATACCTTAAAAATGAACTTAGCTTTTCCTATCAAGCTAGCCAGAATCTGCCCATCTAGACTTAGTTCTTTTATTTTGTTTCATTCCAGTCCACCCCCTTGACTTGATTGGATTTGAGGAGTGGAGGCTTCATAGTCCTAACTTTATTTGGCTTGGCTCTTATGGCATTACATGCCAAGCTTTGTAGACACAATCCCAAGTTGTTGTGATATTGGGGTCAAAGGATGTTGGTTTGCTGCCATGTTGTGCCACACCTTAAGGGAGGTAGTCCATTGGGTGGCTCCTTAGGCAATTCCTCCCTTTCTTCACGCCTTTGCCTTGGGCCTTGGGAACTTGGGTCTCTTAGTTCATTTCCCAATATGCTTTTCTCTCAGCGCCAAGTCAAGTACTTGGGTTCTTTTCCTTAGCCTCTTCACCGGATCCTTCTTGCGTGCCTTGAACTTTGACAAACTAGTTGGTCCAACTTGTCTTTTTGCATGGAATGTGCAGTCTTGGTGCATGGCACCTCTTGGATTTTTCTTAGTCTCATTTGGAGTTGAGGGGGGGTATGGAATAAGTCGTCACACTTAAACTAGATTTGGGGTTGTGGAAGTAGAGATATCATTGAAGTAGTTGGGATGATGCCCATGTTTGGAGTGCTTAGCATGTCACAGATCCATATGATCGGGATGACAACTCCTTGCACTACTTATGGCCTAAATGCCGAGATCTCAATCTTTGTCAACATTAAGCATGGTCCCAACAGTTTTATAGTCCAAAGATGTTCACCTTAAGAGTGAGTTGGAGAGTTTTCCAAGGCTCAACTAGTAAGGTTCCCTTCTATGGTACTAAGTCACCTTGGTCAGACCATATTGCGAGCACTTCCTCATACTTTCCTTCTTTGAGGCTTCATCCTCTGACTTGTCCTATCCAAGCTCACAAGGGTTTGCCTCTTCGGGCTCAAAGGCATAGCTAATGACTCCATTGCTAAAGTGCAATTGATTTCTATTTTGATTCAATTTGGCTAGGATGGGATGTGGCCTTGGACCAAAAGCAGGGTTACTTCATCCTTAGCCACAAGTTTAGCTTGGGGCATTTTGGAGGTATCCTCATTTTGATCTCTTATCTTGGCTATAGCGGCCTATCTCCATTTCTTGGCATTTTCTTTCACCTTCTTCTTCTTCTTCTCATTCCCATTCTCTTCTTTCTCTATTTTTCCTTCTTCTTTTCAGCCTTCTTTGCCTAGAACTATCTTTTCTTCCTCTTCTTCCTTCTTCTTCTTTCGTAAGTCTAACTCATCTTCTCTCTCTTTATCCTTAGCCTTGAGGCCTAGATCTAACTTGTCTTGTGCAACTTCTAACTCAACTTTTTCTTTTGGCTTTCTGCCTTTCCACACTCTTTCTTCTAAGGTGACTCCTCCTCCTCTTTCTACTTGCTCATCTTTTCCTAACATTCTTCTTCTTGTTTTCTTCTACTTGCTTCTTCTGATCTTACTCTATCTTGTCTTTCTCTTCTAGCTTTTTCCTAGCTAACTCTACTTACTCTTCTATCTCCTTTCTTCTCTTTTCTTGTCTTATCTTCTCCTTAATCTTCTCTGTGGCTCCATCTAGAAAGTCTTTTTCTTCTTATTTCATATCATCTTATCTCTTTCCATATTTTCATGATTCTCTTCTTCAACTCTCTTTCTGGCCTATCATCATTGAACGTGGCTGGGATGGTTTGTTATTGGGGTTGACATTGTCAGGGTTGAGGTGTTCCAAGATCTAGATTGAGCTCATCCTCATCCTCACCCTTCTCTTCTTCTTCTTCTTCGAGTTGTTGGGTAGACGCGTTCCAAGATCTGGGTTGAGCTCGACCTCTCCCTCTTCTTCTTCTTTTCTTCTAACTCTTCTTTTTTCTCTTCTTCATCCTTTATCTCATTATCTAAACCTAAAGTGTTGACTCCATGTGGTGGATGCCCTGCCCAAGGTGCATTCACCCTTCCATCCTCATCTTCTACATCTATCTCCTCATCTACCGCCTCATCATCATCCTTATCAAAGGCATCCCTTGCCTCAAAGGAGGGCGCCATCCTGGCCTACCCTCAATCTCAAGTGGAGGTGCTTCAGGATCAAAATTGAGCTCATCCTCCCCCTTCTCAAACTCTATCTTTTCTAAGACTACTTCTTCTTCCAACTGGGCTGCAACCTATGGGTACAAGGGCTCATTCTTTTGACATGTCCACCTATCTTCATCTTCTTTCTTATATCTTAACTCCTTCATAATATCTCCTATCTTTGAACTCATATCCATTCTCTATCCTTCTCCCTTCACATAATACTCTATCTTTTCTTCTTCTTCTTGAACTCTACGTTGGCATTCTTTAGGGTAGGGGTAGTATTCTTCTCCTTCTAGGAAGTAGTCATTGTAGAGGTAGTCTCCTTCTAAGTCGTAGTTGATGGGAAAGTCTTCAGAGTAATAGTATCCATTTTCATCAAGGGAATATTCATTGTAGAGGTATTGATGTTCGGTGTAGCCTTCTTAATAGTAATCTTCAAGGCAATAGCAATCGGTTCCTGGTAGGCAGTATTCTTCTTCTCCCTTTTATTGGGGACGAGGTGTTCTAAGATCGGGACTGAGCTCATCATCTCCCTTGTCTATTCCTTCTTCATCTAAGTAGAATTTTTAGTCTTCTATCACATACTTCCTCTTCTCTTGGATCTCCTTTGACTTCTCTTGGCTCTTCTGTTCTTTTTTGGCTAGCTTCCATCCACTCTTCAACTCTTGGACTCTTTCAGTCCTCATCTTCTTCAAGTATGGTTTGGCCCGCTCTTTGTCTTTTTTAGAACTAGAGGCAGTCTCCCAATCCCACATCAGCATGATTTCTCTTTACAGATCCTTGTTGAGGTCTTGGGCCATCTTCACGCCTACTAGCTCTTTCTCGCACCATGATCAACTAGTAGTCAACCTCCTCTAAGTCTTCATCCAAGTCTTCAAACTTCTCTTCCAATTTGCGTAGCGCATCTATTCCTTTGTGAGTCTTCTCCAATGCTATGATGGTCATCCTTGTTTGCTCGATCAATTTAAGCTGTAGCCCCTTCTTGTGTGTGATCCTGAGCTAGTGACATAGCTCATCCTTCTCTTTTAAGAAAGTGTTCTTCCATAGCTTCAAGTCTCTCCATGTCATCATGTGAATGGTCTCATTCACGTTTCTATCATGCCATAGCTCCCTCTCAACTTTATTGACACATCTGGTTTCCTTTTAGTTTTCAGCAAATATCACACTTGAGGGGCATCACTATGTGGGCTGTCGCACCATGTTGTGCTACATCATGTCATGTCATATCACGTCGGGGTCATCACATCACATTGCACGTCATATCGTGGTAGGGTTTCCTTTATGTCTATGAGCCTACTCCCCTCTTGAGCTCCTTGCTAGAGTTGCTATGATACCAAGTGTTATGGACCTTCATGGGACTTCAGGTCATAACTTGTCATGAGGCATAGAAATGGCACAGTGAAAAGGTACACAACATATATCAATAAGGAATCTTTTGTATTCATGATATATAAAGATACAACATTGATGCATATCTCAAGACTACACCCTCGTGACATCGCACATGTGAGGATTCATTAGTGAGCCTCTAGAATCACATGTAGAAGCACAACCCAAGTAGAGCTTGAGTGACTACTACTCCTCCCTATATAGGTGCATATATAGGCAATGCCATGGTATACCTACAAAGCCCTTATAAAGGGAGGCTGGGGGAATCATTAGCCACCACACTCTTCATGCCTCCCCCCCCAAGGATACCTTTGATTTTCCTTTTTAGTCTTTTTTTAATATTTTTAATAAATAATTTTTAACACTAAAATATTTAAATTAGATTATATGATATTAAATTTAATTGAACTAAAACTAAAAGAGAAATTTAGTAATACATTTACAACAATGAATATCAAATTAAAATAAATTAAGCATACTAATAATAAGTTAAGATCAATATAAAAAATAAAAAATTTAAAATAAAGTAAAAAATAAAAATATTATGAAATAAATTAAAGTTTAATAAGTAAATCTAAAATTAAACTTAAAATTAAGTTAAATTTAATTAAAATAATTTAAAATAAAGATAAAAAATAAATTAATATAAGATTAATTATCATTTTTTCTTAAAAATAAGTAGACGGATAATTACACTATTCTATATTCCCATGCAATAGGATTTTAGATTTTCCAAGCTTGTAGAATTTTGTATTTTGCATGTGTTCATGTGTGTGTGATTCAATTTTTGCTATTATATACCCTAAGGAGTAGTTCACTTGGAAAATTTCATATTCACTAGTCCAATTTGATACATTCTCTTTTCTATAGAGAAAAGATATACTCATCTCAAGAAAATTAGCAAGTATGTTACATTCTCTTCCCCTTAAAGAAATAGAGATGCCCTCCAGGGGTTCGACTCCTAAGCACATCTTATTATTCAAACTTATTACATTGCTATTCACAAGATGCATATAGGATTAGACCTTCATGCTCATGGTTCCATCACATCTTTAAGAGTGGTTTATTTATCTGGCTCACCAAAAAGGCTGAAGTTTCAAGCTATACAATGGCTCCTCTTGCTAGCTCCTCCTCCATTCATTTGAGGGGATCCAAGGTAGTCAACTTGTACATGTCCTAGCACATTAAAATAGAATGAAGATTAGGGTATTTGTTGCACATGTGCCCAACTTCATTGCTTTCAGAGCATTACTAATAGGCAGTTTGAGCATCTAAGTCATAAAATTAATTTAGCATGGCTTCTTCTACAACATAGATGCTATAATCGAGGATGACATGAGACGCTTTAGATTCTGTCAAAGACTTATCTCGAACAAGAGCATCTTCCGCCTTCCAAGTGAGCTGGTCTCATGGATTTGAGATAATCATTCAAAGATTCCTTTAACCCTTGGCAAAACCTTGCAATTTATTGTCCCAATGACATTTTAGGTGCATACTTTATGACAGTTATTTATGAACTTGGAATAGTAAGCTTCCAAGGTCATGTTCAATGATATACTCACCCTATATTCTTTAGTTATCTAATTACATCCTGCCACATGGTGAGACATATACAAGCAACTTTCTTAATTAGTCCTACTACATAGAGTTTGTTGAATGTTTTTAGTTCACATACACGAAAACAAAGAAATCAATATGAAGATAAAAGGTAACTAGCCTCAAGTTTGGGATTGCCAGAACACTTCAACCAATCCTAAACATAATTTCTCATTTCTCTTGATATCCCACCAGTAGGTACCTCAATTCAACTAGCCATGTCCAAATACAAGTATTTTCTACTAGACAATAATATACTTTTAAACAACCTCCACTTGCAACATCTCAGCACATTCCATAGCATTACAATCACTCTTATAATCGATAAGAATACTTTAATTATCATTTACATATCCTTGTCTTTATGACAATGCATCTGTGCACACCCAAGGACGACATCACTCAGATGGTTCCATGTTAAGACCCTAACAACACCTCATTACGACTGCAATGAATGGCTCAAGAATCAATACACCCTTGCATGAACACTAACTTTCAACATATCCATGGATTCACAAGATATCTTTTCATGGCCCTTTTCTTGTAATAGTAAATAGTATTCAACAAAAGCTATCATCTTTAGTATTCTTTAAGTTAGTTCAGGAAAGATTAAGTGCATTACTTAGGCCATATTTTATTACACTCCTAAGAACAATCCACTTCCCTTATTAAGATAACATGACTTTTCCAACCATTTCCATGTTTGAGTTTCCTTCCTTTGCATTACTCTTACTTCAATCAGAACCAATACATTATCCTAGGGGGATTTCTAAGAGGATCAATTGTCTCTCAAGCTCCTCTCAAGCTAGTGCACATAAGTATAGCTTTTACTTTTCTTAATATATCCCTCACTCCAACACGAGTCTTATTTAGGGTCTCTTAGAGAGATTATTGAGCTTGGTTTTTCTAAATTTGTAGCCTTTATTGTGATATTTTATTCTATATCTACCTTATAACAAATTACCATATCACTATCTTAAAGAAAAGGATTCTAGATATAAAACCGCCAAATAGTAGGATTTACCATGGCTAGAATGTTTGATTAAGTGGCTTTGGAAGCAAACCTAAAATTCAATGCTTGCTTCTTTGTGGAGTCGTTCCTGCATCCTATGTCATTTCTCTCTTCCACCTCCTCTCTCTTCTTTTTCCTTCTCTCTCCTCTTTCTCTTCCTCTCACATTCCCTACTCTGACTTCCTTTTTCTTCTCTCTCATCCTTCTTTCTCTCTCTCTCTCTCTCCTCACATTATTCTTCTCTCTCTTCTTCTCTCTCCTTTTTCTCTATCTCTCTCCCTTGACATTGCTCACATAATCATTCCCTCACATTCTCAATGACCTACTTGACCTATAAATTAGCCATGATGGCATGTAGTCTAATTCCCCACAATTTTACCCTCCTTTTAGACCACTTTGACTCTTTACTTTCAATGTGCTTGTACTTGTTTGAGACTATGACTTCCCATGAAGTAGAGCATTATACTTGTTTGCTATTAAAGATCATGAGAAAGTCTCTTAATTGCTTCCTTATTTTCTCTTAGTTGATCAAATTTAGGGTTTCTCTCCTAGCTTCACCTTGAGGAAAGATTCAAGTCTTGAAGGAAGGCTCCAATGTTTTGATGTTTTGTTATTATGTTTTTTATAGAACTTTGTCTGACATTTTGCTAAGTCCTTTTTTGGGCAGAGCTCACCTATAAAAGATTGTAATTTTTCATGGGCGCAACATTTGATTCTTGTTATGCATGAGGTAGCAAAAGAAGAATCTTTTGAAAATATCTAAGGTATGTATCATTTTCTCTTTTTTTAATTGTATGATTTAGATAATTCAATGTATTCATTATTGATGTGCAAAACTTGTCCTATAATCTTTGTAGCCTTTGATGTGCAGGCTTTGTCCTATGATTGTACAAAGTTCAAATCTTTGTAGGAGTCTTATCCATGCAATCTCCATCCTATAGTTTTAAGGACTGTAGCATGTAGTGTACAAGATTCTTGAAGTGCAAGGCTATAGTCTATATAGCACTTGAAAGTATAGAAGAACACTTCTAGCTCTATTGTAATTTGGTTCCTAATTATAGTGTTGAAATATTTAACCTTTTGTGCTTCTAGTATTCTATTGTATATTTCTTATTGCTAATATGTAATTTGTCTCATTTTGTCTCGTTTGTGTAGGCAAAAAGTCATTGAAGAGAAAGACTTGGAAACAAGAACCACTAAATCAAATGGTTTTAGCAAGGGTAGTGGATGATATATATTATCTTATGCTACAAAACTTGTGCTTATGATTTAGGAAGAAAGATTAGTGATCTTTATGATAAGCAGTCCTACTTTATAATTGTATTTATTGAAGAAACTTGTGGACCTTCGCATGAAGGAGGGCACTCCTATGTCCACTCATGTGAATGAGTTCCAATCCATTTTTAGACAACTTATCTTGTAGGGCATTCAGTTTGAATATAACATCAAGTTTTTCTTCTTGCTTGTCACACTACTTGAGCCTTGGGATACATTCAGTACTACTATGAGTGCTAATCCTCTTGAAGATGGCTTTAAATGCTCAGATATAAAGAGTTATTTGCTTACAAAAGAAGAACATAGATGCACCCATACTTCTCATGTACTTATAGGTAGAGACTGACATAATGGTAAAGAGAATGACTGCCATTGTAGAAACTCATAGCCCAAGAGAGGCAAGTCTAAGTCTCGTGGGTAGTCATGCAGTAAATGTTGTGGTCCTAAGTTTTCTCTTATTTATCATCATTACAAGCAATAGGATTACGTAAGGCCATAGTGCTATCAAATGCACAATGATAGACGTGAAAAATGCAAAGGAAAAGTGCAAGATTGTAGAAATGTTAAGTCCACTAATAAGATTGAGGAGATAGATACCTTGGAGTACAGTTTTGATGATTACATACTTATTGCTCCTTCACTTGATGCTACTTAGTTCCTTGATGTTCAATCTGCTTACTCTTAGTATTGGCTTCCTCATTTGGCAGCTTCCTTCAATGTTACCCTGCAATATCATTGGCTTTATACCTATAACACTGTTACAAGTTTAATTAGACTAGGTAATGATTATGTATGTGATATTGTTGGCATAAGTGATCTGAGATTGTAGTTTAGTACTAGTGCTCCATTTGTACTGCATGATGCACATAATGTCTTGGCTTTGACTAAAAGTTTTATCTCAACTAGATAGTCGGATGATGATAGGTATCATGTATCTTTTGATGATTTTGTAGATGGAAGATAACATGTGTCAATCTCATTTTTGTTAGAGGTGTCAAGGTTGGTAGCATGTATCCTTGGCTTGTATTTGGATGTGTTGGTCATATTTTGGTCATGGATGATCTTCCAAGTGTATCTCTTTGACATCACTATCTTGGGCATATATCCCTCAAAGGAATGAAAGTCTTAACTCATTTGCAGTATTTACTGCCTTTTGACCGCTCATCTTTCATGTGATCATTGTTTACATGGCAAGCAGACTCATAACTCACATAAAAGGTCTGGTTCTACATGCATGGCTGAGCTATCAACTCTTATGCATTTACATGTTTGTGATCCCATGCCCTGTTAGTCATTAGGTGGTGCAAAACATTTTGTTGCATTCAAATCTTCCTCGAATGCACACTTGTGAGTCTTTGGATGTGAGGCTGCTTGTCATATTTCTAAAGACAAATGCAACAAGTTGGATTCAAAGACCATTAAATGCATCTTTCTGGGATATGCTGATGTGCAAACTCAAAAGATTAACTACAACCACGATGTTGTGTTTCATGAGGATAGTACATATATGAGACCAGACAAGGTGGTTGAGGTTTGCATGGTGATCTTTGAGGAGAAGCCTCCTATTATAATACAACCAGCCCTAGTTCAATAAGCTGTAGATGATGCAGATGATGTAGTGGCCCAAGATCCACTTGTTGTGTAGGATCATGATGTTAGATAGGAACATGTAGTATAGGCCCCATAGTCCATTTGAGATGCTATGCTAGAGCCTCATATCCTCCTGGTCATTTTGAGTCCTCTATGCATTATGTCTTGGTGATAGATTCTGATGAGTCCATTACTTATTGTGAGGAGACTATGCACAAAGGTGATAGTCACTCTTAAGAGAGGCCCATGTAGTCTAAGATTATTTCCTTGTAGAAGAATCATATGTGTGACTTGGTTTCCTTCCATATGGTAAACATGAATTGCCATGCAAGTGATTTATAAGTTTAAGAGCACCATTGGTCACCCTAAGCCACACCTCTAGTTGCCCTAAGCTAGCATACAAAAGGCATGTTTGGCTACAAAGGGTCTTAAATAGGAAAATGGAATTGACTTTGAGGAGATGTTCTCCCATATGGTCAAGATGATAACCCTTCGCTTAGTTTTGGCCTCGGTTGCATAGTTAGATTTGAAGATTTATTAGATGGATGTGAAAATGACTTTCTTACATGGGGAGTTGCATGAGGACATCTATATACAATAGCCTAAGGGTAGGGAACACCAAGTGTGTACGAGTTGAGAAAGAGTCTCTATGGACTTAAGTAGGTTCCTAGAGGGAATGATACCACAAATTTGATACTTTGATGCATTCGTAGGATTACTCCCATAGCGTTAGGGATCCATGTCTTTCTGCGAGAACAAGGCTCGTGAACGTAGCCTTATCATTTTGATACTATATCTTGATGATATGTTGATTGCCAAGAGTGCTCATATTGACTTGGATGTGTTGAAAACTCAACTCAAGAAGAGCTTTGAGATGAAGAATATTGGGCATGCCTCTCACACACTAGATATGCGCATTATGCATAATCACTCTACAGACCTTCTCTACTTGTCCTAGGAGTACATACACAAAGTAATTGGGAGATTTCATATACAGGGTGGTAAGCCTTGGCTGCCATTACCTTCTCATGTTGATACTATATCTTGATGATATGTTGATTGCCAAGAGTGCTCATATTGACCTGGATGTGTTGAAAACTCAACTCAAGAAGAGCTTTGAGATGAAGAATATTGGGCATGCCTCTCACACACTAGATATGCGCATTATGCATAATCACTCTACAGACCTTCTCTACTTGTCCTAGGAGTACATACACAAAGTAATTGGGAGATTTCATATACAGGGTGGCAAGCCTTGGCTGCCATTACCTTCTCATGTGAAGGTCAGTTAGGTAGGTTTTCTTGAGTCAAATGATGAGAAGGCTAAGATAGCCAAGATCTCATATGCATCCACCACAGTGGGCAACTTGATGTATGTCATGATAGCCACCACCAGACATGACATAGAATTTGCTGTGGGATTTGTGGCACATTATATGGCGACACCTAGTTGATGACATTGGGACATCATGAAGGGTATCATAAGATACCTTAAGGGCACTATAGATATGCGCATCTATTCTAGTGTTTAAGATACTGGATTCATGGGCCTACACAAACTTGTGAATACACAAACTATGTATTCACCTTCATTGGAGGTGCTTTTTCTTGGATGTTGAGGATACAACCTTGTCTACTATCAAGGCTAAGTACATTTTAGCTATTGAGGCTTGCAAGGAGGCCCTATGGTTAGGTAGTATGGCTACAGACCTTGGTATGACCGACTCTTACATTACTTTCGAACTTTATGAGTGACATCTAGTTGTCAATGTAATCTGATCACCAAGCACATTGAGGTCCATTATCAATTTATCAAAGAGGTGATTGAGGACAAGTATATAGATCTTGTTGAGATATCGACTTATGAGAATCTTGTAGATCTTCTCACTAAAAGGCTCCTAGTGGAACGATGAAAGGCCATTTGTGCCTACCTGCCTACATTTACATTATACATTGTGCCATCACATCTATACACTGCAAGTGATGGCCACCTGTACACCTGTACACTCTAAGTGGCTCCTACCTATCACTATCACTTTATTCTTTTTTCTTTCAATGACAGTAGAATAAGGAAATGCAAGTCACACATTGTGATTGTTGGAGTTCATATAAACCATATTGCTCTCTATTGCTGGAACGTCCATAGCTCTTGCATCCTCTTGCTTTTGATTATGCTCTCAATGTGGCTCCACTTTTCATTTTCTAATGTACCTAGTGAGATACTTATGTTTTATTAATGTACCTATTGTAAGTACTTACGTTTTTCTAATGTACCTAGAGTAGATACTTATGTTTTCTTAATGTACCCATGTTTTTCTAATGCATTTAGAGTGAGTATCTATACTTTTCTAATGTATTAGAGTAGATACTTATGTCTTTTTAATGCACCTAGAGTAGATATCTATGTTTTTCTAAGGTATCTACAGTAGATACTTATATTTTTTAATGTACCTAGACTAGGCATTTATGTGTTTTTAATGTATCTACGGAAGCATCCCAACCACAATTCATAGTTATATCACTATGGAAAACAATAATATAACCATTAAGGAATCTAATAAAGGATATTAAACAATTTAATTTGACGAATCTCTCATGTAAAACATCAATATCAAATCTAGAAGTAAAAGGATTATTCATACATGAAGCTCATTTGAACAAGAAGTGCATTGATGAGTACAATGCATATACAACTTAGAAGTTCCTTGCATTTCTTCCAAATGTTGGAGAGGTAGCTTTTAGTTACCCTATGCTCCAAGTGCCTAATGTTGTGACCCCCCAAATGAGGAGAAGCCATGATTGCATTAAACATGGGCAAGGTTCCAAGTTTAGACGTTGCAAGGAGTCTAGCCTCGTAGACCCAATGGTTATGAGATGACCTATGTGAACTTAACCATCAAGTGTTGTGGGAAAGAGTTAATCAAGCTAGTGGTTATACATTGGGTGATGATTTATTAGATGCACCTTGGTGGGGTCCAAGGTTATTGATGGTTGGGGGGGTTGTGTGGGGGATGCACTATAGCCCCCTTGGTGAGGATTTAGTAATAATGTCATATTTGTAGGTAGTGGATGGTGGTCCAATCGAATTGTGTGAGTGATGAGTCAAGGTAAACCACCCATGTATGTTTGCGACTAGTCAATCCTCAATTGTATATATATAGCCATTGCTAACCTCCAATACATTGTAGCTATGAAGCATTTATAACTTCTACACTCATTATACTCCATTTAACATTTTTCTAGATTACCATCTAAAGTTGTAAGAGCATACTTGTGGATAAAGTCGTCAACCATCAAATTGAAATAGTTTGGTATCATAGAAAATTTTATTGTTTTCTAGTCTCTATCTTTCACTTGTCTTAATTGGTATGTTTTGTCATGTTGTGTTTTCATTCATGGTATATAAACACTAGGTGCTTTGAATAACAACTTAGTACAAGCAAAATCAACTTTTGAAGGAGAAAGTTCTAAGAATGATGACAATGAGTGGTTGTGGCAACAATAGCAAAGAAAACAATAGTATAGTTGCATGGTGCAAACTGTGTGAAATTTTCCATCCGCCTTCACAAAAGAAAAACTTGATGCTATCAATTATACCTTGTGGAAGTTCAAGATCAATGCCATTCTAGATTAAATACAATAGTGGGGATCGTTGATGTCAAGCTAGTTTTGACATTAGATCCAATTAACTCTAGCAACCAAATCCCACCTAATTTGAGACATTACAAATTTGATTTACAAATGGGAATAAGCACAAGGAATTACAAAGCAACATGTCTTAGATTACAAACCAATTCAATTTGATGGTTGAAAACTTTATCCACAAGTATGCACTTACAACCTTAGATGGTAATCTAGAAAAATGTTAAATGGAGTACAGTGAGTGAAGTTATAAGTGCTTCATAGCTACAATGTAGTGGAGGTTAGCAATGGCTATATATATATATAGAATTGAGGATTGACTAGTCATAAACATACATGGGTGGTTTACCTTAACTCATCACTCACACAAATCAATTGGACCACCATCCACTACCTGCATATATGACATTGTCACTATATTCTGACCAAGGGGGCTATTGCACAAATTAAATTTTACTTTTAGATTTGATATTGATGTTTTACACTAGAGATTCATTAAATTAAATTGTTTAATATCCTTTATTAGATTCCTTAGTGGTTATATTATTCTTTTCCATAGTGATATAACTATGAATTGTGGTTGGGATGTTGCTAGCACAAATATTTTTAGGATCACACTTCCCCTTTCAATTATATTACCTTGCTAGCATTCATTGATTCAATCCATAATGATGGTGGAAAGTGTGGAAAAACTGAGGTGTTTTTTTGGAGTGAAGTTTTACAAAGGAATGGCATCGATCTCATGCCAATGAAAAATTAAGAATTACATTATCAACATGAAAGTTTGAGAGAATTATGAAAATGAAAAATCTAACATGTTGTAAAAATTAGGGTCAAACTACTGAAAAGTCACAAGTCCTGTAAAAGAAGGGATGCATTAGAAGAATTAAGAGACATATGCTAATAGTATAACATCTAGAAGTTAACAAAAAAATCATAAAAGTACACAAAAGGATTATCTATTCCTTTGTATTCAAGTGAAATGAGGCACATAGTAATAAGCAAACTTTGATTGACAATATGTCCATTGCTTGATTCGCATAGTTAAAGACAATCTACAAATAAGACCCATAAGTGGTGGGATATAGCTTTTCTACTTCAAGATCAAAATCTTCAAGCACTTGTTTCATATCAATATCTACAAATACTTTTTTCTATAATAGAAGCAAAATGCCACATCTTTTCTTTGCTAAAAGCATCATTATAAAGTCTCATTACACAACCTTACACCTGTAAAGATGCATTCAATTGCAAGTTGTTCTTTCTCCTGCCTCCATCTCAATGACCATGAGCACCAATTGTACATTTGTGCAATGATGTGTCAAATGCCGTGCCACATTGGGTGTCCACTAGATGCTTGTGCAATGGCGGGTATTGTGCCACTCATGTTCATTTAAAAATCGATCAATAATAAGACAGGAAACCAAGCTAAGGTGGTGTACTAGTTGAGTATACCATTGCACTGGATCACACCATAGGTTAAATCCTATAATGGTCCAGTAAGAAAACAAACCAGACCAAAAGGACAAAACCTCAGTCCAACAGTTGATTGGAACAGGTGGCCAGAAGCTACTTATTTACACAACCATCTACGTTATCTTAAAACCGCACACGATGAGATGCTAATTTCCATTGATGGTACTTATCTCCTATCTCAATGGACTTGCTGATCTAACCTGTCTGTTGCCATTTGTTAGGTGAATTGTGAAAATACAAGGAACCCTGCTCATAATTACCATACAGACTTTGCCGCCTGCAGAACAACAGTTGACTTTTGTATGTTCTGCATGCAAACTTGCTGCTTCCTTTATACAGGAAACTCAGTAAGAATCTTGCACACCCCTTTCATCTGCCCTGGTATTGTCTTGATGTTGCCACACCAGCAGATTCTGTTGTTGGAGAAGAGCTAGCATGGTCCTGCAATTCCACATTCTCCTCCATTGAGACACCATTTGCACCAGTTGAGGAAGGTACATCCTGCAGAATTACAGCTGGCTTTTTTATCACCATGGACTCTGTGGCCTCTGCAGCAACAGTTGACTTCTGAATGTTCTGCAAACTTCCTGCTTCCATCGATGCAGTAGATTCAGGCAAATCTTGCATGTATTCTTCATCTGCCCTGGAATACATTAGATGCTGCTGAGCCACCAAAGTTTCTGTCACAGGAGAGGAGTTGGCAATGTCCTGCAATTTCCCTCTCCATATTGAGATATCACTTATGCCAGTTGCAGGAGGTACATCCTGTACTGTCACCACTGGCTCTATACCAACCCAGTGAGAACTGTCTGTCACTTCCAGAACTGGTATTGACATATTTGCAGGTTTACTTGCAGCTGGTTCCTGACAGCTTGTGTGGTCTGCCAAATCCTCAAATGACTGCAAATCTGGCACTTTCTCACTCTCAAAACCATAACACATTGTCACTGGAGAGAGTGTCACTGGAGACGGTCTCTCACGGGAAGATCTTGCCTTCTCCGCTGCTCCCGCTATAACAGTATCTTCATGCTTGCCAGTGGCACAGGAATCCATGGTTCTTCTAGTGCTTTCTTCCAGAGGTTGTGCACTTGTTGATTCAACAACCATCTCTACATTTACCAATGGTAGCTCTTCATTCAGCTCTCCTGCTGACTGCTTCGTGCTTGCTGGGGGTTTTAATGTATCTTGAACATACACCTCAGTTTCAATAGCAGCAGCAGCTCCAGGCATCACAATTTCAGGGATAGAAGGGGGCACCCAAACTTTCTGCTTTCCTTGTTGATCAAGACTTGATGTTGTAGGAGAGCTCTCTGCAGCCCTGCTCATGGCATTGCCTATTTCTTTTGGCCTTCCCAGATCTTCAGAAGGCCAGTTGAAAGGAGCATTTTGCTTAACTTCAGCTTTGTTTTGTTGTGTAGCTTCACTTTTGGTATCAGAATCCTTCAGCCTATATCTTGGCTGCACACTATCCACTTGTTCAGAACTACTGCTATAAAATGTAGAATTTACTGTATTCATGATAGGACTCTGGATCTGTGTTAATGAACTACCAACATCCATCCTGCCCATTTCCCATGGCTGTCATACAAAAAGTAACCATCAGGTAGATTTATAAATTCTCATGGATCTCTGACAACACACTGACTCTTATTGAAAGAGGGCAGAAGTAGAAACATGGAAAAATACACACATCCAAGCACAAGAGATGAAAAGAAAGGAAACAAAGAAATCCAAAAGACAAAGTTAGCATATAAAATCAACCAAAGTGGTTTCCAATTATTCTATGAACCCTAAACCGTAAACTGTTTTTGGCAAGCGGTCTTCTAGAGACTATAGATCTGTTTAACTATGTTTTTTGAAATCAAGGGGTAGCCCAAAAGAATGATTCAAAGTATGGAGGATATGCTATGCGTGTCTCATGAGTGGGAGCACTATCTCCCATGAATTTAATCATGCTAAGCATTCTGCTAATAGGATATACGTGGCACATGATAAGTATGGTTATAAGTTGAAAGTTAAAACCACCAATTGAGGTGGAACTCAAATGAGTGAAAATGCACTCTATAGTTGATTACTTGTGCAATATGCAAGGTGTTACAACCTGAGACATCCAGATCGCACTAGTAGCATTGGTCACACTGGTCATGGAGTGACCTAGTGCAAATGCACAAAAGGCATTCAAGGTTAGATTAGCTGACTCCAATTTATAGGACTCAAGGCCCTATTGTGCACATCATCGAATCTCACATCAGATAGTCGGTTGACGCTCTCATACCAATGAAACATCTACCTACAATCCAACCCCCACATGAGACACGATAAAAGCTATATCCACAAATATATGGGTAATGGACATTAGGCTCATCTCCCAGCCATAAAGCCAAAGGGGCTCACCTCCGTGCTTGGGAGCTAGCAACATGTGAAGTCACAACTACATCCCAAGAACTAGTGTTCCATACCACTAGGCCACACCATCCCCGTGTACAAATGTGTCAACCTACAAGCCATTAGTCCAAGAGTGGTGATCACACAACAATGTGCACAATAGGGCCTTGCATCCTATAAATAAGACTCGGCTGCCCAAACCTTGAACTGCCAACACAAGAAGACAACTCCCGCCTGTCAATGTCTATGCCCCTAGTGAGGTTAGGGCACGCAGCAGGTTCTGGGTGGAGATTGCAGCAGGACTCCCAGAGGTGGACTCCTCGATTGTTGGAGGAGACTTCAACCACCTCGAGGCCTTAGAGAACTAGTAGAGCAGAGGCAAAAACTACTAGGGCATGGCTCGGGAGGAGCAGGAGGCATGGGAGGTCTTCCTACTGGCAGTAGGAGCACGCGATGCTGGGAGTGACCTTGCTTTCCACAGGAGGGAGAGGTTGCTGGACTTCTCTTGGGGATACAGGCGGCTAGGCGGAGTTTTGCTGGAGTGGTTAGATAGGTTTTATGTGGGAGAGTGGGGATGCTCTCGTGGAGGCCAGGTCGGGCAGTTGGCAGGCACCACTTTGTCTAATCACTGCCTAGTTCTCCTAACACTTGATGCCCCAGCCTCTGCCCTAGACACACGATCCTATCGGATCCCTAACTCAATCTACAGGAGGGAGGAGGTGAAGAGACATATTGAGTAGATTTGGACTAGGGAGTGGGGCAGGAGGGACTAGATCGTAGAGGAGGTGTACAAGCCCTAGCCGAGTCGAGTAGTATCTGCTAGGAGGCAGCCCTACAAGCCAAGCAATAGAGCTGGGAGGAGAGAACACTCTGGCGGGACCTAGCAGCCACATAGAGACTCCTATAAGAGGCACCAGGGGATCCCATCCTCCACGCACAAGAGATGTGCGCACGAGCAAACCTCGCAAGCCTAGAGGACAAGCGCTTGGAGTTTTCATTCCGCACCTTAACAGCCTTTTGGACGTAGAAGGGGGACACAATGTGCAAGGAGTTCTTCTAGGTGCATCAGCCCCGCACCTCAGGAGAGCACATATGCAGCCTTCGGGATCAGTATGGGAGGATTCGCTCTAGCCCAGATGAGGTGATGGAGATTGCCACTGACTACTATACATGCCTTTTCCAACAAGAGAAACAGCCTCAGCCAAAAAACAACGACGCACACAGCAGGTCTAGGATCACATCCCATCCCTCGTCACAGAGGAGATGGGATGCTTCCTTCTAGACCCCTTCACAGAGAAGGAACTAGAGGAGGCTTTCCATGCACAGGATGGGCATAAATTCCGAGGAGAGGATGGCCTTTTCAAGGCCTTCTTCACTACCTATTGGGAGGTGGTGAATGATCCTCTATTGCTGGCCTTCCAGGAGATTTTCAGCTTAGGACGGATGCCAAGGAATCTATCAGCAGGTCTTATCAGTCTCCTCCCCAAAGGGGGAGACCAGTTGGAGCTATCCCAGTGGAGACTGATCACCCTATTGTTAGTGGCCTATAAGGCACTGGCCAAGATGATTGGTAGGCAACTCGGCCTTGTGCTTCCAGACATCATTCATGACACATAGATAGGCTTTGTCCAGGATAGGAGCATCCTAGAGAATGTCTTCACCTTCTTTGAGGCGATAGAGTGGGCCCAACACAGTAGTCAGGAATTAGCGGTACTACTACTGGATTTCGAGAAAGCCTATGACAGGGTTGACTGGGAATTCTTAGAGGGTACCATGGTGAGGTCGGGCTTCCCCCAGGCATGGATTCGCGGGATCTCTGCACTTTACATATTAGCTATCAGCAGGGTTCTGATAGGTGGCAGGCAAGGGGAGGAGTTTCTGCTCGAGAGATCAGTCCGACACGACTGCCCTCTGGCCCCATATCTGTTCGTACTCTTTGCAAAGGTGATGTCTTACTTCCTCAGGTCACGTGTGAGCGGTTACGTGGCCTCCGACTTTCAATGAGAGAGGAGACCGGAGCTGCTAGACTTAGAGTGTGTAGATGATACAATACTCTACATAGAGGACGATGAGCTGATGTTGAAGAGAGTGAGACAAGCTCTTGAGATGTTTTGCGATGCAATGAGAGCGAAAATCAACTAGTGAAAGTTGGTTGGGACCCGGACTCTAGCACGGAGTGGGGCGCCCACTTCGGATTTAGATGGGTGTACAGAGGGCACATCGTCCATTACCTACGGTTCCAGGTGGGACTTGACATCCCTCCTGCCCAGCAGTTTCTTCCAGTCCTCAACTCTGTTCGGCGGAAGTTGACTTACTAGAGTACTGCTTACCTTTCCCTAGCGGGCCGAGCCTTGGTGGTTAACCAGGTTTATTAGCGACGGCCTGGTACATTGCCTCGTGTTGGTGCTTTTTTCTGGTCCTGTGTAGATCAGCTTCACCGCCTAGTGTGGAATTTTCTCTGGGCCGCGTTTGACGGTTCCAAGGACTCTTGGGCCAAGGTGGCATGGGCGACCATCATCCGCCATTGGTCAGAGGGAGGACTTGGGATGATAGACCCAGAGTATCGAAGTCTGCCCCTTTTGGGCAAGCTAGTAGTCCGCCGTCTCACACCAGGAGGGCAGACATGGAAGGTCCTATTGTAGGAGGGTCTCCAGGAGTGTAGACCGAGGCTAGGCGGTGATTGGAGGTTGTCCTTGAGATGGATCTTCACGACGGCCCAGATCACGCCCCCCCAGATCCTCCTTCCTCCGTAGCCTACTTCGTGTGTGGCAGGGCCTCTGTAAGGCCTATTTAGAGCCCCCCAAATTGCCAAGAGGAGATAGACTGCCAACCGGTGATCTGGAATCCCTAGGTCAGAGATTGGGAGGGGGTACAGATTGGCGAGCGCCCCCACATCCAATGGGCTAGTTGGGAGGCCGGCCCGGCTTGTACCATCATGACATGGCGGAAGGTGTACAGGATGGTAGACCAAGAGGTGTTGCAACGGGGCATTAGGTTGCCAGAGAGGAGTTGAGTTGAGGAGAAGAGAGATTGATGATGTGATACCTTAGGAGTGGCTTGACCCCTCGATACGAGAACTGGTAGAGCCTGGTGAGATATGGGCCGCTAGGTTTTTACCAATAGGCATCCCCCTACAAATGGCAGGTAGAGTGGGCGGTGCCCCATATGGAACTTTCTTCACTGTGTAGGGGGGCGGGGGGTGTTTGGTTCTTGACAGAGGGCAGCGGGACGAGGGGATAGTTGTCCTTCCGTGGAGGAGGATTTGGGTGGTTAGCCTTCAAGGGAAGACATGGTATCTGGACCCTTATGTGTTCTGGAAGGAGTTTCGGGAGTGGCGCCTTTGGATATGGGAGAGCAGGCCACTTGATGAGCTGGAGTGTGACCCTGGAGAGTGGCTATGGCCAGCCACTGCGGTAACCAAGAAGCCATCGAGGTTTCTGGAGTACACAGCTAGGATTGGCAGACGTGTTAATGCAGGAGGACATGGATTGGGCGCCTTCGCGTAGCAGGTAATAGGTGGAGCACAACATCACGGATGCTTTCCGGCAGATTTTTTGGTGGCGATTATGGGAGAGTTGAAGGCCGCGGAGGGTATTGTATTTCTTATGGCTATTGGCACATGGAGGCCTGGCGGTGGGGAGTCGGTTAGCCCAAATGCAAAAGGATGGAGATTGTAAACGCTGCCCACAACAATCTCTGGAAACTCCAAAGCACTGCCTCAGTGCCTTTGGTCGTGTGAGGTGGCGCAACTCGTGTGGAGAGGAGCATGCCGCATTCTCCGCCGTATAGCACCTAGCCCTGGATGTATCTCATGGGAAGCTTTCTGCTGGCAGACAGTTAGCCAAGGCCGTCACATTTTGTATGAGGCTGGGATGCACGACACGATCTTCATCATTGAGGCTGGGTCGTGCGCAGTGGTTGACTTGGAGGCTCTACCCATCCACTAGGTATTGGAGCCCACAACAGAGCACTCTGAGGTATGGGAGATCATAGGGAATCTTATTGGATGGCACATTTGGAAGGCGTGGTGTCAGTAGGTTTTCGGCAGGGAGAGACTTTCAATACAGGCGACTTTGGCAGAGCTATGGACCTCCATTATCCACTCCCTCTACGGCCGATGGGACCACGTGCAAGGCGAGTCTCGAGCTCGTTAGGAGCTCCGTTTTCACTTCATGCGCACTTGGGGCGACCAGGAATTGTTCTTCATGATGTAGATAGGTAGCCCCAGATGGCGATACACCCCCCCTCCATGGCTTCTTGCCCCCATCCCCCCTAGACCACCTTGAGAGGCTTATATACTCGATATATCTGTGACTCAGTATCAGCTCTAGCTAGTCTGTTGAGCATGAGAACTTCTTTGTATTCAAGTTTTTTTCTAAAGTAATATTATTAGCCACACTTTACTTGAAAAAAAAAACCCTGAAGTGCCCCTCAATGCATTTGCATTCAGTCACTCCATGATCATTGTGAGCAATGCTACTAGTGCCCATTTAGATATCCAAGGATGCAACACAAGAAATGTTAATTATTGCAAAGGAAAGCACAACAATAGTCAAGGATTGTGCTACATTGCATGTAACTAGCATCTTCTCAAGCGCTCCAAGATGGCTTATGATTGTTTTTTAAGACATGGTAATACTCTGAATATTTTTTGCGGGCCTTAGACACTGGCAAGAGGTGAAGCAAAACGACTGGCACATTCATCTACTGTCACATCCAACAAGCTATCATTGAGATTTTGTCTTTTCAAATTTTAAAGCTGTTGCTTTCATTATTATAATTTTTAATTCACGTTCTCTCGAAGCTTTCCTTATTATAATTTTAAATTTGTGCCATGTATGATGTGGTTGTAGGTGGGCCCGTCAAATGTAGTGCAAGTTGTTATTGACAATGCATCCAATTATTGGTATATGGGCCGTTTGCTTGAGGCCGAGTTTCCTTCAATAATGTGGAATCCATGTGCAAGTCATTGTTTGGACTTGCTCATGGAGGAAATTGGAAAGCTCAAATGGGTGAACAAGGTGGTCCATAAGGCTACATCAATTGCCACCTTCTTCACGGTGAAGATGAAGGTGCTTGCAATGTATCATGAGCATAGCATGCTTGAGTTGAAGAAGCCTTTTTCGACTCGCTTTGCTTATATGTGGTTGCTATTGGAGCGCCTTTAATGAGGTGTAGTCTGCCCTATGCTAGTAGATAGTGGTATCCACTCTATGGAATGAGTGGAATGAGCATGAGACAGAGGAGGCGAAAGCCATGCCGTGCTTGTACCTCGATGAGTAGTTTTGGTAGAGAGTCCATGGGATTGTGATTGCTGCGACTCCCTTTTTTATAGGGTGTAACGTATGAGTGATTGCAAGGGGTCCACCATGGGCCTTCTCGTTTACTTCTTTAGAGCAACATTGGTGGAGGCACAGGCTTGCACGGTAATTATGGAGTCACAGTGTGCACATATCATTGACATAGCAGAGAAAAGATGGGCATGGATGCGTAAACCCATCCATGGATTGCAATAGTATTATATCTAGCCTACAAGTCTCCAACAGTCGTGGATGATAGAGAGCTCCGTTTTGACCAGCTTGCATATCTCACTCGTGTGGTCCCCATGGATAACCACTACACAGTTCTAGAGGAACTTGAATACTATGCGGATCAGAGAGGGCATGTGGCTTTTGCTTCTCCCACTTATTGGAGAAGAGAGTCAATAGTAAAGCCTCTCTTTTGGTGGCAGAATTTTGGATATGCATTGCAGACTCTTCAGCCCTTGGCCATGAGAGTCCTTGCTCAGGATTGCTCTTTGGGTGCATGTGAGAGAAATTGGAGTGCCTACTCTCTCATTCCCATGAAGATTTGCAATCAGCTTAGCACACAACAGTTAGAGCGGCTAGTCTATTGCTGCACTAACTTGCACATGATGAAGGCCATGATGACCATGGGTAGTCCAAAGCAAGTAAACACTTAACATTTGGTTAAGTCAAGTTTAAATTTATTGTTTTCATTGTTCAATTTTATACAAGTTAACAATTTAGTATTTATAATTTTATGTCAAGTTATGTGCATTGTGTAGGTGAATGTTGATACATTCAAGTTGATAGGCTACACTCTTTTGAGTGTACACCAGGAGGTTGATGCAGCAGAGATCTTTGCGGAGCTCTATAGAGAGCTCATAGTAGCAGACACTCGTGACACTCGCAGTTAGTGTGCTCATGGGTGAGAAGTTTGAGTTCGAGTTGCAACAGTTGCTAGCACGGGCATGGTCATTTGGCGCCCTCCAAGATCAATGAGGGGTGGTTCAAGTGGTTTGCAGACATATGTGAGACAGGGCTCTACTAGCTCTCATCTTGCGCCTCATGATGACATTCCCCCCTTACCTACGATTATATAGCCATTGTCTACAGAGCCATCATTTGATGATGACGGTAACCTCATCAACGAGGATGAGTATAAGAGTGTCTCATCATTCAATGCTGAGGGGTCATCTTCAGACTCTCTTGATGAGTGTTCCAATGATGATGATGATGATGATGTATGATGTATTATTGATGATTGTATCCAAATTGGCAAATTCCACTCCTGACTCTTGAGTCTTGACTCCTATGATAGTTGCATGATCATTGATGTATACAGTATCATGTATGATCATTGATCTCATTTTGTAATGGCATTGTTGTAGTCTATTTTCACTCTTATCATTTATAGTTTAAAATGAATTAAGTTGATTTTTTTGTACTAATATCATACTATACCTTGTAAAATCATAAGGTACCATTTAGTACCGTATTTTATTGTACCGTATCGTATTGTACCTTTTGTACTTGACAACCATGGCACCATTGCACAACATTTTGCATGAGCATGACATTTTGCATTGCCCTTTGCATTACCCCATGCATTAACATTTTGTTTTTGTAAACATGCATATGCGCGTATTTATCCCTTTTCGGTTAAAGAGTGGCCGGCTCTAGATCCACCCTATTTGCGACAACTTCTATAGCAATCTCCTAGAGCACTCTCCTTGCTTTCTTTACCACATACTCTTCATACCTTTCCTTGATCATTGTGACCCATGGGTGGTTGGGATAGCATATCTATTTTGTAATGTGTTGGGTCTAACCACCCCTTTTATTCTCCCCATGGGGCACAGATTACTTGATGGGACAAAAACTATTCATTGAAACACACCCAACACAAAAACGTCCATTATGGTTTCATTTGCCTTTGTAGGTCTTGGTAGGCCACTAGGCAACCGATGAGCATCCTTTTCCAATGCCTTGTCCTCTCTTGGGTGAACACTTGGGCTCTTGGTAAGACAACCATGGCCCCTGTAGTCTTGGTAGGTCATTGGGCAGTTGACGATCATCCTTTCCCCAATGTCTAGGTTGCTTTGGGATGGAATGCCTTGGGATAAAAGAAAATTTGGGCTTGAGCTATCTGGACAGTCCCTTCCTGGTTTCAGTTTTAGGCATGAGACGCGGGGTTGAGCTAAAAATGCATTTTACACTGATTAACTCTTAATTACAGCCCCAAACTTTTATTAAAAAGAAATGCAATAGTAGAGAGTGTCTGTGTCCCATGACCTAAAACCCTAATTTGGGAGGGCCAATCTATATATAGATAGACAGACTGCACACAACTCAGCCTTGTCTTGTTTTGTAGATTGTTGTGCCCTGTCTCTGCTGTCCAAATCTTATCATCTGAAGGATATCTTAGTTTGAGCTGTTGCCCATCAATTGGTGCCTACATCCAACCATCCTGCTGCTGTTGGTAGCTATTTTCAGCCAGTCTACATTGTCAAACATCATCTATAGGATGCATTGAAACATATCTAGAGGATGTCTACTGTGTTTCAAGATCGGTCACAGTACAATAGTCTCTAGCTCATGCTCTTTGCCCCAACCCTCAAGACATAGGAGTTCAAGGTTTAGTTATTTCACCTTTGCAAAGTGTGTTTGCTGCATTGACCATTGTATATATTCAGCATTCATTCATTCATTTATTATCTTCTCCAATGTTTATTGTCTCTAAGTCACCCTAACCCTAGCTGTGTTCTTATCATTCTGTGTTTTGTTGTACGATTGTGTTTGTTATATGTAGACAAGTATTTCTTTACACCTCCCTCCAACACATTAATATTATACCAAACATTAACATCAAGGCTAATGTTAATTAATATTGTTGTTAATAATAACATTAATATAAAAATCAATCATGGCATTTAACATAACATTAAATGGCAATGATCCAACATGGTTAAATGTCACATTAATGTTTATACTAATGATTACATAAACACTTATACTAATGATCACATTAACATTAAATGCAAATGTCATATCAAATGGTTTATGCTTATTTGGGCTACAAGGTTTCAATTGTTGATGATGGTGTACTATAGCCTCAGAGTGGCAACTCCCCAAGCTCCAACCATGAGTACAATTGAAAATCCTTACACTCAAGCATCACGTCTACACTAGCCCAAACATGAGTTTCAAACAAGAAGCATACCTTGTCGTACCCACCACTTACAACATTTACCCCCTGTGCACCCCTCTTGCTAGTAGTGTCCCATACCACCTCAAATGAGATAACAACATACTTGTCGAGCATGAACCATCATGGTTCTGTGAGCAAAAGTGGTTTTGTGCATGTCATTGAATCTCGCACCAACTAGCAAGTTGATTCTTTAATACCGGTGAAACGTCCACTAGGATCCAACTGACATATGAAAGGTGTCACAAGCTATATCCATGATATATATAGTAACTAGATATCAAACTCACCTCCTAGTTGTAGAGCCAAAAGAACCCACCCCCAGCCTAGAAGCTAGCAGCATGGACTCGAAGACACGACGACATCGTAAGAGCTGGTATTCCATACCACCAACACCATCTCAATGTACAAACGTGTTGCTCTATGGGCCAAGAGTAGTGATCACACAATGATGTTCGCAATAGAGCCATGAGTTCTATAAATAGGACTCCGCTGCCCTAACTTTGAAGTGCCCTTGGTCTCTTCACACTAACTCACTTCATGACCATTGTGGCCAATGCTACTAATGCCCATCCACATGTCCAAGGATGTAACAATACCTCTCTCTATCAGCAGATTGTCACTTGTCTTTTGTGCTAGTGTAATACAAGGCTTAGATATTCATTTTGGGATATCTCACTTCGCACTCTTCATGTACAGCCCTAGCACTAAGCATCGTCAAGTAAAAAAATGTATCTTTCAATATCTTAAAGAGTGCTCAGTCATTGTGCCTCTTCTACCCTTGGGGCACTTCTCTTTTCATTTGCCTCCATTCACAAATAATCATTGGGTTGGTTGTTTTGACACCGGAGTGTCCACTAGTGATAATTGTTTCATACTTGGTGATTCAAGCATCTCTTGGCAAAACAAGAAGCAGATTATAGTGGCCACATCTAGCTCTAAGGCTGAATATAGAGCAACATATATAGCTACATTGGAATGTATATGGCTTGGCCACCTTTTGATTGATCTCAGTGTGGGATCACAATCACCCACTTCTATCTATACTCACAATCAGATGTCAAGTTTTGCAAGGTACCCAATATTTCATGTTCACACTAAGCACATTATCAAGGTGCATTGTCATTATGTCAGAGAGAGGCTCCATGTAGGGGAGATTGACTTGGTTTATGACCTACACAAGACAATTTGATAGATATATTTACTAAAGCACTTTGAAGAGAGAAGTTTGAGGCCTTCTACAAGACCTCCGTTAGTGGATGTGACCTTCCAGCAATCTTCTCCTCTCTTGTTCATTGTTCACTATGAGAGAGAGAGAGAGAGAGAGAGAGAGAATGTGTGTGTGTGTGTGCGTGCCTGCACACACGTGCATATAGCTAATGAAAATTAATCTAACAATGACCCTACCTATTCATTACATATATGAATGTTCTATAGTTTTAGTGTGAATGCTCCCTTATCTACGAGCACATTTTGCCTTCTAGCTAGATAAGGGTTTGTCCACCATATGAACAACCGCCTTGGTTGTGGCACTATTGTACCTTAGGGCTTGTATTTCTATCATTCTAGCATTAGCGGATGTGACCTTCCTGGCAATTTTCTCCTCTCTTGTTCATCATTCACTGAGAGAGAGAGAGAGTATATGAGTGTAGCTGAGCATTGACCTAACAATCATACGATCTATCCATTGCCTATATGACCATTGATCAAATTGTACAATGTAAGCCTCCAAACAATATGTCAATATAGGCGCTATAAAGTAGTTACTGCGATTTGATGCATCATCTAGAATGCAGCAAATTATGAACAATCATGATTGTAATCTATTTGCTAGAGAGAGAGAGAGAGAGAGAGATTGGAAGCTGTCTCGCCCTTGTTCCTGTTCCGCTACTGCCTGTGGATTGCGCCATGCTTGACGGCGGCCCCCCTCTCGCTTCGCCATACTGCCGTTGCACTCCAGCTTATTTTCCTGGGCGTAGACGAAACCAAGTACTGCGGGTCCTTGATTTTGTGTGTTCGCCTGTGCCGTTTCTGCCTTCCGCGAGCTCTGCCCCTGTCATCCTGCGAGCTCTGTCCCCGCAAGCTTGGAACCTGTCATCTATACCTGCCTTCCGCGACCTCTGTCCGTACACGCCTGCAACCTGTTCGTGTGGCGCCCAGATCTGTTCTTGAGACACAGACGCCACGTTGGGAGAGGGACAACTCTGCCCTAGACAGAAACAGACCTGCTATCCAGGCAGTCTTCAGCGCACCCTGCTTGAAGGTCATCTTACTTGCGGATCATGGCTCTGCATCTGACCTGCACAAGGTCTGTTCGTGGCATCCTGCTTTGCTTTCGGGCAGACTGTGGTAGCAAAGAGAGAGAGAGCGCCCTGCAAATAGCTTTAGATCTCTTGTTTTTTTAAGTGGTGATACAACATGGCTGGTCTGGATATGGCCTTTATTGACCAAACGGTGGCAGCCCTTGGTCCGGATTCTGAAACAGAGGAACCAGAGGATATGGTTCCTTGCACAGAGGAGATGCCACCTGGTCCTGACTTCCAGCCTGCGGGCAAATGCACCAAGCATACTTCGGAAGATACAATGGATCATCAGGAACGTTCTTATGCTCAGGTTGCTTCTGATTCTGTGGATTCTCAGGATGTTGACTGGGAGCATTTGTTGGAGTTTGCCAACACTCTGCTTGGTGATTATGTTCAACATAATCATAAAGCGTTTTCTGACTCTGGAACTGAAGATGTTTTGGAAGCCACTGTGGACCCGAAAAATATCTTGCACTCATTCTCAGTGTTTTATGAACGTGCTGTTATACTTTTCTTCACTAGTAGGATCCCAGTGCTTTCCTATATTCACCAGTGGCTGCAAAGTCTACTACATGGGGAGTGTGTTGAAGAGATTTTTTTTGGGCCCCGAGGCTTTTATGAGGTGCTATTGAAATCCGAGAAGCATCATGCCGATCTGCTAACTAAACTGCCATTGTTCTTTGATCGCCGTTTGGTCCATGTTGTGCCATGGCACCCAATGGCAGATTTTCAACGCTTGCTTCAACGCGAATGCCCAGTGTGGGTTGAAGTGGAAAACTGTCCGGCGGTCTATTAGCCACTGTTAAAGGATGCCATGGCCGTTGTGGGCACTGTTTTGGTTCCCCCGAGCCTAAGGGCCATGAATCGTAACCATTTGTGTATGTTATGGGACGCTGCTCGGAAAAGGCCTGCTTGGTTATGTCTTAATTGCTCTAGCATGCATCCTTTGCACTTTCGTTTGAAATGGGGTAACTTTGTAGGGCATTGTTTTCCGTGTGGAAATTGGGGCATTTTATAGCCGAATACCCAGCAAAGCAACCAACTTCAGATGCTGAGCATGTTTTGCCTCCCATAGAAGATATGGTGCTTGATGCTCCGTTGCAAGATGCAACCCAACCACCTAAAGTTTTGGATAAAGGTAAACAACATGTTTCGGGTTTGGATTCTCATGACAATGACTGGGTAAATGTACGTGCCAAAAAAGATAAAAGGTTTGATGCTGGCATGGCGGATACTGTGCCTAATGCTTCACAAGATTCCTTGCGTACTTATATGTGTAGGAAAGACATGTTGTCTTCAAAGCACACTACTCATGCTATGGTTTCTTCTGCTCCTCGCAATCAACCCACTAGGAAAGTATATACGGATGGTCCGAAGGGCCCACCTACTAAGTTGGCTTTTGATGCTAGAGGTAACGTGATTACCCCATGGGATTCTCGTTATCCCCGTTCCATCCCCAAGACACTGGATACACCCTCTACCTCTAAATCTGGCCGTCAGAACTCTTTTGCCATGTTAGCTGATTTTTTGGATGAGGGAGTCCTTGACATTCTAGCAAAAAAGCTTAAATCGAGGCAAGCTTTGCCTCGTTCCTGGTTTTCTTTTTTGAATACACATGAAGATAGCCACGTGGAATGTGCGAGGCATTTGTTCTCGCAATAAGCAACATGCCATGCGGAGTGTATTGCATGAGAATCATGAGGGAGTCCTTGACATTCTAGCAAAAAAGCTTAAATCGAGGCAAGCTTTGCCTCGTTCCTGGTTTTCTTTTTTGAATACACATGAAGATAGCCACGTGGAATGTGCGAGGCATTTGTTCTCGCAATAAGCAACATGCCATGTGGAGTGTATTGCATGAGAATCAGTGGGATGTCTTGTGTGCTGTTGAGCACAAGAGTCACGGTGAAGCAGGAAAAGTTGTGGATTGCCATGGGTTTCGCTTGTTTTATGCAAGGACACATGCCATGCATTATTTTGGTGTGCTTATGATTGTACATGAGAAATATCAGCCTATTCTTATTAAAAATGATGTACATGGTCGTTTTGTGGTGATTGAAGTTTTATTTGAAGGAGAGATCTTATGGTTACTTGGGCTCTATGCTCCAAATGACCCTTTATTCCGTCAAGATCTTCGGAATACTTTACAGACCTCCTTGTCACTTGGCAGACGGGGTTTTTTTATGGGGGATTTTAATGTGTGTTGATTCTTCATAATCCACATCAGAGCATTCGGTGATGGACGCTCCGGAAAGCCGTGTGTGGAATGCGTTTGCTCTTGCCGTACTTAAGCAACATCTCCAGGATGCAAAAGGTCAAATGGTCATTGATCCTTAGACTATTGTGAATATGTGTAGGAATTATTTTCTAGACCTTCTTGGTTCTACTCCTTCACCTTCTGACCAAACTACTCATGCCCGCTCAGTTTTCTATGATTTGGTCCGCAATCAGGTTCCACATGACATGCAAACTACTTTGGAGACAGATATTCGTGAGAGGCAGAGGTTATGAATGTTTTGTTACACTTGCCCAAGGATAAAAGTCCCGGTTGGGATGGTCTCACCAATGAATTCTTTGAGGTTTTTGCTGCCCAACTGGTGAAACCATTGATGGCTATGTTTCAGCAGGT
This sequence comes from Lygodium microphyllum, assembly GCF_053477565.2. Taxonomy (NCBI): domain Eukaryota; kingdom Viridiplantae; phylum Streptophyta; class Polypodiopsida; order Schizaeales; family Lygodiaceae; genus Lygodium; species Lygodium microphyllum. Next base: position 148,580,668 of record NC_141135.1, on the reverse strand, counting down.
TTGGGAAACGGGGTTCATGCCTTCCTCATGAAAAGAAGGTCTTATCAAACTGCTTCCAAAAGTTCCTTCGCCATCTATGTTGAAACATTGGCGACCAATTTCTTTGATAGGTTCGATGTATAAAATATTTTCCAAAGTGATGGCGAATCAGCTCCATAAGCATCTTCTTGCCATTGTGCATCCTCTTCAATATGGTTTCATTAAGGGCCGAAACATTCTGCATAATGTCTTAAATGTGCAAATGGCTATTGACTATGCAAGGCACTCTAATCAGGAGGTGGTATTGATTCAATTGGACATGGAAAAGGCTTTTGATTATTTAGACCGGTCTTTCATTGCAGAACTTATGTCTACTATGGGCTTTGGTACTCGGATGTCTCATTTGATCTACACCATTAGTGCTGCAGCTTCTTCGTGAGTTATGCTGAATGGTAGTGTTACCGAGCCATTTGTCCTTGCACGCTCTATGAGACAGGGTTGCCCTTTGAGTCCTCTCTTTTTTGCCCTTACGACTCATCCGGTTCTTTCGATGTTATCTCATATGGCAGCTTCTACTCAGTTGGCTGGATTGTCTCTTCCTTTTGGACAGCACTTCATTAGTCAATCCTTGGCTGATGACAGCTTTATGATTTTGCGTGCGGACATGGATAATCTTCGCAAAGCATTAGATGTTTGGACTCTCTTTGGTCATGCTTCTGGTCTTCATATCAATGCTTTGAAATCAGCCATTCTCAGTTGCATGGAGTCAGATTTGCAGTCATTGGACTGGCAGGACATGGTTATTCCCCGTGGTTCCATTGTCAGGTATCTTGGGTACCCTTTGGGTATTGATGTTCGGCCAAAGCGACTACTAGAGTGGATTTCACAGAAACTGGCAGCTAAGTTTCTGTATTGGAAGTCACAGGCTTGGCCCTTCTATGTTCGCCTCAAAGTGGCTCAGATAATTATGTTGCCAATGCTCACATATTTCTTGCCATTGCTGCCTTGGACTACTACTACATTGAATGCTCTTACTCAGTACATTCGTTTCATGTTATGGAAGGACTCCTTGCGTGCAGGCATTTCATGGATTTCTTGGTCGCATGCATGTACCCCCAAACGCATGGGTGGTGGGGCTATTTTGGATGCCGAAACTCATATGCTAGCACTCCGTTGGTCTCTTTTTCGTGCCATTGGCTTGGATCATCACCCATGAGTCTTTATAGCCCGTTATTTTCTTAAGGATCACGGGCTTGTGTATGGTAATACCCAAATTCGGAGCTCTTGGTGGCATGTTCTTAATGCAGACTATCGGTTTTCTAGTCCCTCTTTATCCCTGCTTGCTCATTTGGTATGTTCTTGGAAATTGGTTCTCCAAAAGGCTCAGTGGCATCCAGCGGAGGACCGTTTAGCTACTAACTCTTTTCAACTAGAATTGTTGGCAGTCTCACGATTACTTTCTTAGGAAGGCAAACATGAGCTCAGACCAAAATTTAACCGCATGGCACGTTTGGGCTTGACTTTAGTTGCAGATGCCACCCTCGCCAATCGCAATGTGTTGATATCATTTCGTATAGCCAGGAGGCTTTTCAGGATCCCTCGTGGATACCGTGATTTATGGGGAAAGCTTTTGCTCGTGCTCCAGAGCAGACAACCCTTTCCTGCCCTTGCTTCGGATCGTCCCTAGCAGGACTGGGACCTTGCAGGCCGGCTGAATTTGAAAAAGGCCTCAGCTAACCAAGTGTATCATCTTCTGATTAAATATCATCAATGGCTGGTTACTAAAGCTAATACTGTATGGGGATTGCGTAAATCTCAGTCATGGTGGAAGGTAACTGTGATGGAGGGCTGGTTGAATAAGACACCTTTCAAACGCAAGGTCTTTCTTTGGAGGGTGATGATTGGTGGTCTTCCTCTTGCTTCAGCCCTTTCCAAGCGTCGAATTTCCAACGACAATTGTTTCTTTTGCACCACCAGTGTGGAATCGGCCCGTCATCGATTTATTTCTTGCTCTCTTGCTAAGAAAATCTGATCACTCTTGTCAGCGGTTTGGTGAGCAGTGGTTAGTATCTCGCTAAGCCCTTTTGATTGGGTTTTTGTGCGGCCCAAATACCCCACACCGGCACAGTCGCATATGAAGATCTTGTTTCACTTTCTTAGATACTGGGGCTGTTGGCACAATTGGACCATTCGGAATGCTTTTCTTTTTTATTCAGCCTCTAATGTTCAGGGACATATTGCTGCATAAAGGTCTCTTGCATTGGCAGACAGATCTCATTCGGCACTCTGACTTACTCCCTCGGGAGGACTTACTTCCCTAGCATATGGCAATTTCCTCTGTGTCTTTGCCATGACTTTTGTAACTCTTTTGTCGTTTAGTACTTTATAAATATAACATCCATTACGAAAAAAAAAAGAAAGAGAGAGAGAGAGATAGAGAAACCTTACCTACTGGTACTATACTGCACATCTCATGCTTTGACTTATGGATTCTATTGCCATATATTCTGAGTTCTTGTGTTCATGTGTTTTTCTTTTCTCTTAGAGTTCATGGTTTTTCTTTCTTGCTTCTAATCATCTGCACATTCTCACAACATGCAGGCTTGGACACAGTTCTATTGTGCTAGTAACAGTTGTGGGCTCCTTTGGACAGCAGAGACATTTTATCTAGGGTCATCTACAAGCTATTGTAGCCTTCTCTCTCCTCAAAGAGCACTAGTATTGCAGTTGGTAGCTGTTTTGGACTGCATGCAGGTGCTTTCTCCAATTTTGTGCAGAAATTGCATACTTTAATGGCAGATCTGGTGCAGTCTGATGCCTAAGAGTCACAGTTGGTGAGAGCAACCAGTGGCCAAGTGATCAAGTAGTGCATGGCTGATCTGTGAGAGCAGGTACTAAAGAACAAGTTGCTGGTTAGGGACTGCCAGGCTGAAACTCTTAAAGTTTCATATCAAAATCAAGTTATCCTGTTAGAACAGCTCTCAGTAATCTTAAAGAAATACTGCCTGTGTCTGTTTCTCTGAGCAGGAGTATTCTAGGTCCCACTATATTAAGTGTGTTTATTTGTTTTATTGCTGATTTCATGATTAAGGTTAAGTACTTTGCAAATTAAGTTTATGATTACTGCTCTTTGCATCTATGAAGGCTGGTTTTAGCTGGAAGGGCAGTCGACCCTAATTTCTCCCCATGGCAGTGTTGGCAGCATGCAAGACTATTCATGCTCTGCAAGAGGAATACACCGTCGGGTAGCCTAAAAGGATCATGGCAGACAGTGCAGTGAAAGAGTCCTCTTGTGACCCAAATGGGCCCTCGTATAGGCAGCTCAATGGCAGTCATGTCGCATGTGCTCCAGCATTCATGACTTGTAGATCACACCTTGGGCTGGTGACCGGGCAGTTCGTGGGCAATGATGCTGACAACCACAACCTGCTCTCTGTGTGGGTCCCTCTAGGTCAGCTGGTCTTGCATCTCATAGTAGTGTTGTGCAATACCTCTGAAGCTTTAGGAGGAAGAGATCTAGGTATCTCTGGTCCTCATACTCCATAACACGACAAAGAGGTCCAAAGCCATCGCAAAGAGGCAGTGGTAGTATCCCTTTATGTCATAGTATATTATACATCTACACGTACTGCTCTTCCATCTCAAGTTCTTGGTCATAAAGCTGGCAAATCCTATCCTCCGTTGGGGTATCTGTCCATCTGCCTATCTCCATCTGTAGCCTATGAGAGGAGTTGCAGATTTGTCCAATAGCAGCCCATATGTTATGGGATAGCTGAATGTCCATGTACAGTGGCCGAACAATGAATCCATCATCACTCCATCCTTAGTTTTAGAGGGAGTGGTAGGTGGTTTCATGTCCTCATTATCTGAGTCATGAGGACATCAACTCTAATCACCTGGTTCAGCTTTGATCAACTGAGAGAGCTTGCTGTAGTCAAACAGTGGGAGGCACACAATATCCATACCATGTAGGCTTATCCAAATAGACATCTATGAAAACCAACATTCCTTACCCTCTGCTTCTAGTCAAAAAGTGGTCGATATCCAAACCATGCATTCTTATATAAATAGACATTTTGCAAAATGCCTCACTAATTGCATAGTAATTGTCTTGAAATGCCTTCATTGCATTTTTGCATGAAATGGGGTACTTTTGCAGGCCATTGTTTCTCTTGTGGGAAGTTGGGGCATTTTATGGTTGAGTGCCCAAAGAAAAATGCAGCTCCAAATACTAGATTAATCAATGAAGATATCATGTTTGAAGCCCTTAGGATGATGAGGCCCTTGTGCTAATAAATATGGACAAAGGGAAAGAGGCCATGGAGCCTTTGGACCAACTAGAACATGATTGGGTAGATGTTTGTTCTAAAAGAGGCAAAAAAGCTGATGTTGGCAGGGCAGCTACTATCCGTAGCAGTTCAAAGGACTCTTTGCATACCTATGTGTGGCGGAAAGATAAGCCCTCTTCGGTACGTATTGTTAACGAAATGGTTTCTTTTGCCCCTTGAAAACCTGCCACCATGCAAGTATCTGGTGATTGTTCAAGACATCCACCTACTCAACTTGCTTTTGATATAAGAGGTAGGATGATTAGCCCCTAGGATCATCTTTATTCAATGTCCAATCCAAAGAAGGGGGATACTCCCTCGACCTCCAAATTTCAACGTTAGGGTTTGAATTCATTTGCATTGTTGGCTGATTTCCCTGATGAGAGAGCCCTTCAGAGTTTAGCAAAAACAGTCGGATCAAGATAAAATCAATCTCAACCCTGATCTTTCTTTTGCAAATGCATGAAGATTGCCACTTAGAATGTGCATGGAATTTGCTTTGGCAATGAGCAGCATGACATGTGGCGTATTTTGCATGACAATAATTGGGATGTATTATGCACCCTTGAGTATAAAAGTCACCGAATCGATGACAAGAAGAGTCAATCCCAGTATGGTGAAGCACCAAAAATTGTGGAGTGCCATGGGTTTTGCATGTCTTATGCTAAGGGTTCAACAAGGCCTTACTCCAATGTGCTCATGGTCATAGCATCCAGAAATGTTAGAAACGTTTAGAAATGAAACGTTAAAAATGTGTTTCGTAAGTTTCTTTCAAGAGGGGGTAAAATATGGAAAGCGGGTTTTTTAAATATAGGGATCTTTAATAGTTTTGACTAGGGAAAGAGGTTCTAAACCTCTATGGAACTCACTCTTAAACAAAGAATGGCCAATTGAGCTCGAGTCATAATAGAGTCGATTGAGAATATTCACATATCCATGATCCATTATTGACTTGTCACTTTTTTTTGGATAAGCTATACTATGGTTTAGAACTCAAACATTATGATTCATACATATCATACAAAGAATTTTGAAATTAATATGTAAATAGCCTATCTACAATATGGACTGAGTCAAGTTGCAACATCATAATTCTCATTTCAAAACAAACTCACAAAATGTTAAAATTGAGAATGAATCATAAAATAACTCATAAATGAGACTAAAGTTGTATAATATTCAACTCTCAAGACAAGAATAGATACTAGATCGACAAAGTCCAATAATTCAACAAAATCACAAAAAAATCAGTCTCTCGTCCAAAATCTTGAGCCTTCACGAGTCATTACACATCATCATCATCATGTTTAATATTGCCCAATAGTTTTTGTCCAAAAAACCATGTTTTGGGTTCCAACTCAAAAAAAAAAAAAACAAACAAAAAAAACCCCACTTTTTTACTCAAAAACGTTTCGTAAGTTTCAAATTCAGAGAAACACGTCTCTTAGCTACTATGCTCATGGTTGTTCATGAGAAATTTGAGCCAATTTTTACTAAGAATGATGTGCATGGCTACTTTTTTATGATTGGAATTTTGTGTTAAGGGGAGGTTCTATGGCTGATTGGGATCTATGCTTTGAGTAATCCCTTGTCTAGACATGACTAGTGGGATAAACTAAAAGCACGTTTATCACTTTGATAAGCGAGGTTTCCTGATGGGGGATTTTGATGTGTGCGTTAATCACTTGCAGTCTACTTTTGAATAGTCAGTGATGGATGCACTTGAGAGCCATGCTTGGTACAGGGTTGTCTCCGTACGTAGTACTGACTGATCCGTACGGTACGTATCTGTACGATTTAGTGCCACTCTACTTTAAGTCTACAACTTTCTCTCTCTCTCAAGCCCACACTTCTCTTATTTGTATAATCATGCATGTATGATGTATCCACTTTCATCTATGTAGTTATAAGTTGTAGGTAGCAGTAGCGCATGTTGCGCATTCCGCATTAGGATTTGGCATGTTACCCTCAAGTACTCATCTTATATGCTCTAATAGCATTGCTATTAGACTTGAAATATCTATTTTATTATCTTTTGTCTAAAATAATCAAGTTATTTTTATGTCGTACTAATATCGTACCGTACCTTATAAAATCTTAAGGTACCATTTAGTACCGTATTTTATCATACCGTACCGTATCGTACTTGACAACTATGGCTTGGTATGATTTTTCTTTGGCCATTATTAAGCAAGACCATTGTCTTGGCTTTGTACATCAGCCTTAGGATTCCCTTTTTGTTCAACACAACACACAGCTACATGGTCTCCATTGGATCGTATGTACGTTATGCTTTTCTGCCACCGATTTTGATGACGTGAGTACTACAACAATATGCCTTGTCTGATCACTTTCCCCTGCAATTTGAGATACTTGCAGAGCTTGTTGCTCCTTTCTGAGGGCAAGCTTCTCTTACACTTTAATTCATCTTACTTAAAATATCCATCTTTTAATGGTTAGAGCAGTTGTTGGAAAGATTCTTGCTTGACTTGTTTGCAGGATTGTCAATTCATGTATGAGTTTGTGCATGTCAGTTGGGTTGGGCACACTAGTCATTATTAAGGCATTATTTAAGTGATTTTTTTGTGTGGCATTTGTGGCAATCTATGCCAATCCGGTAGCATTAAATGTTGGCTGAACAACTATCATATTCAGTATATTTTGGGCCTATTTATTTAGAGGCTCCTCCTCCTCCTTCAATCAACATCATTCTTCAGGTGGTCTTCCTGTTGGAGAGAGGAGCCAATGTTGGTGCCCACACAACCAATGACTCACAACTGTACACGTCATTCTCGTGTTTGGTATATGGATTCCATTTCCCAAGCACATCTTTGAGTTCTGATCTTTTGTTGTGTTCTGCTTTCTTTCTCTTTGTCATGTGTTCGACAGTTTATTTCAGCAGTTGTCTATGCTTCCATTGCTGCACCGCTTTTAACATGCCATCATATTGCAGGATCTAGGTTCCTGTTGCAATATTTGGACTTCGGCCTGCGATCATTAGTTTGTTGCATTAAATGCTCTATTAGCTTGTGATTTTCCTTGATTGCCCCTAACCGTAGCTGGGCAACTGTTTGTAGAGGCCATTTTTAATTGTTTTTTTGTCGTAGTTAGCCTTCATTTCTAATCATATTTTTGTTACACTGCATGTAAACTCTCATTCTATGAAGTCTTTGCTTTTGATTTGGTTGTATTCTCTATATATATACCTTCTATTCTCTAACGTCTCTTCTCCTCTCTAGATGGATCCTCCCTACACTTCTACAGATGATAAGTTACATGGACATGACTATCTTACATGGAGTGCTGCGATGAAAGCTTGGTTTTTGCAGAAGTAGATTTGGTACATTATCAGTGGAGCTATTCCTCGGCCTCGGCGTCCTTTTCCTCCTCCCAAAGATTTTGATGAGGACAACCATGAGGAAGTTGTGCTTTCATAGGATTCGGACAATGCATGTGCATATTTTGCATTGCTTTGGTGTATTTCCAAAGAAGTTCTACCAGTAGTTACCTCTTGCAAGACATCCTGAGAAATATGTTCGAAACTTCAAATGTTGTACAAGGCACCTTACCCCATCCGTGTTGTGACCCTTTATGAACAACTTCAGCAAATGAAGTTTGAGCCGAAGGACATTATTCAATCCTTTTTGCTCTGCATTATACAAATACAAGATCAGCTTCGACACATACAATTTACCCTTCCTAAGGTGCATCTAGTGGGAACGGTACTCTACAAGCTCCCCCCGGAGTTTGATGAAGTGACGAATGCTTTGAGGACGCAAACATATCTACACCTATGAGCATTACACATATGTCCTTGATGCTACTTAAGCATGAGGCACCTTTGCGTTTACAAGGGAGACTTTCGTCTCATTATGGAGGTTCCAGTGAGGCCTTTATAGCTTCAAAGAGGGGTGAAAAGAATAAGTCGAAGGCCCAATGTTATCACTGTGGTAAGAAGGGACACTTGCGGAAGAACTACAAGGAGTTGGTAGCCTCACGGAAGACGAAGGAGAAGAAGAAGAAGTAGGATGTTGAATCCTTCGACGAGTCACTCTCTTTCTCTAACTCCGACTCCGATTCTTTGGCCAAGGTGAAGTCCAAGGCACAAAAGGAATCCACTTATTCAGATTGAGGGAAGGGCTTGACTCTCCCTTCCTCTATTGCTTTCTAGTCTAGGTGACATGGTTATCCTCACGACTCTCCAGTGCCAGAGAGGGAGTGTGAGATGGTGGTGCGATGAGGCAACTGAGCCTCATCTATATAGGTATACAAGTGCACAAGTTCAAGTTCATGGTGCATCAACTTAAGTCTAACAGGTCCAAATCTTGGAGTTGGGATTGACATCCAGGTTCATGATGGGTTGTTCTTTGATAGAGAGCGGGACTCGCTCCTAGTCCAAGTTCACATGAGGGGATACTTTGGTAGTCTTGGCTGAAGGCGGGGCATCTATGGTCACATATGTTTAAAGGCATTTTTGACAAGATGGTCTTGTATGCTACTACGAGACATTGTTGACGGACATAGAGATCTATTATGACTCTTCTCTATTTTCAGGAGTTTGTATGATTGACATCAACATTAGGTTCTCTCCAAGGCACCTTGGTGGTGGCTTGATTGCCCATTGCTCGGGTATCTATGGTTCTACTCTAGTGGTTCTATGTTGTATGGACTATGATGAGTCATTATCATTGTATCATTATATTGTATCAGATCACCCACAATCTGAGAGAGCGTGTTTGCAAGATTGTCAGCTCATGTGTGAGTCTATGCATGCTAGTTGGGATGGACACACTAGTCATTATTTAGGTATTATTTTAGTGATTTTTTGTGTGGCGTTTTATGCCAGTCCGCTAGCATTAAATGTTGGCCAACTAACTATTATATTTGGCATAATTTGGGTCTATTTATTTAGAGGCTCCTCCTCCTCATTTAGGCATCATCATTCTTCAGGTGGTCTTCGTGTTGGAGAGAGGAGCCAATTCCAGTGCCCATGCAGACAATGAGTCACTGTTGTACGTGTCATTCTCGTGTTTGGTATATGGATTGCATTTCCTAAGCACATCTTTGAGTTCTCTTCTTTTGCAATGTTCTTCTATTTTCTGTCTTTTGTCTTGTGTTCCGCAATTTATTTCAGCACTTGTCTAAGCTTCCATTGCTGCACCACTTCTGACATGACTTCCCGTCTAAGGGCTTTGACCAATTGATCTATAATGTGCATAGGGTTGCCCTACATTATGGCATTCATTATGCCTGGATTTCCAAGTAGTCTTGATGGGCTGCAAAGGAATTATTGGCTTTGCTTCATTCCTTGCTACTTGAATCCTCACATGATGCATTTTGCTTCCATTGGCTGCCACACTAGTTGATCTTATTAAGAAATTGTAGTTGAGATCTTATTAGCAGACTCAATTGAAACTTTTGACAAAGAATTTGCAAGACACTTCCTACTAGTCTCACATATTCTTTTGGGGTTTGCATGCATCTCCTCCTCGAGAGAAGATGGTTAGACTTCAACATGCAAAGGGTCAAATGATTACACATCCAGAGACCATTGTGCATATGTGCAGGAGTTATGTTTTGGAACTTCTTAGTTTTGCATAGGCCCTTTCTAAGGACATTCCCCATGTGCGTTGGGCCTTTGACACCTTAGTCAAGGATTAGGTTCCTCTTGACATTCATGTTGCCTTGGGGCTAACATTTATGAGGATAAGGTTATAGATGTCTTGTTGCATTTATCCATGGATAAAAGTCTTGATTGGGATGGCCTCACTAATGAATTCTTTGAGACTTATATTACTCATTTGGTGAAACCCTTGATAGCCATGTGCCAAAACAAGTTTGGCAGATGGGGATTATGATTGCATCATGGAAGATAGGAGTTATCAAATTGATTCATTCAAACATTGAAAACCAATCTCTTTGATGGGGTCCTTGTATGAAATTTTCTCGAAAGTGATGGGGGTCATCCTCTCTGCAAGCATCTCTGGGCATTGAACATCACCATCAGTATGGATTCATGAAGATCAAATATTTTTTAAATATTTTCTTGAATATATAGATGGATATTGACTTTACAAAGCACTATAATCAAGAGGTGGTACTAGTCTAGTTGGATCTAAAAAAGGCCTTTGACTACTTGGACTGGTGTTTTATTATGCCCATAGTTTCTAGAAACGATGTTTCTTGCCTGCACAAACAAGATGATCTTTTATGGCCATTTTTGTTTCCTAGAAATAACGTTTCGGACAGGTCAGGTGACGGGCAAGGTTGAACCCCCTTTCTACCTGCATTTTTTGTCAATTGCTCATTTCGTATGTTCTCTATATGTTTTGGATTGTTGCACCTGCTTGAAATATCATGCTACCCATGCTTACTTATTTTTTGCAAGTGTTGCCCTAGACTACCACTACCTTGCATAATCTTACCAAGCACATCCATTTGGTATAATGAAAAAAGGACTCTTTGTATGTAGGTATTTCTTACATTTCTTGGAGCCATGTTTGTATCCTAAAAAGCATGGGTGATGGAGTTACTTTGGATGTTGAGACTCATATGGTGGCTCTTTATCGACCACTTTTTTACGCTACGTGCATTGATTGCTACACCTTGGTCTTTATTGTCCTTTTTTATTTGGAGGGTTAGGATCTTATGCATATGGTAATACATGCATTCAAGGCTTGTGGTGGCATATCCTTAATACGTGATCATAAGGATTCGTGATCATAAGGATTCGTACCTGGCTGCTGTCTATGCTTGTAAATGTTCAACAGTGCCAAGAAGATGCTCCAAGGCATGTGCAGGCCCCTCTTGTTGAAGAGATTCATGATGGTCCCAAGGGGTTTTTTGAGGTGCTTTTTCGCTCCTCGAAAGTGCGGTCATTCATCATGCAATGCATCCCTTTGTTTTTGGATGGCCAACTGGTTCACATGGTCCCTTGGAGACCCATGGCCGAGTTTCAAGAGGTGTTGAGACAGGCATGCCCTATTTGGGTGGAGGTGGTTGATTTCCTTGCGCATCTTTGGAGACTCCTCCCTTTGGTCTTGAGAACCTTAGGTGACGTGTTGGTAGAGCCTCGCCTGGCTTCCCGCAATCGGAACAGGGCATGCATGCTTTCGGACATAGGAAAACCTTGCCTGACCAAAATTCATTTTTAGGTTCCAAGACTGCAAACCTTGGTTTATGAGTTGAAATGGGGTACTTTTGCAGGACACTGTTTTCGATGCAGCCAATTGGGCCATTTTATTTTGGAATGTGACAAAAATCCAGAGGTATTGCAGCGATCTATAGATTCAAACATGGATATGCAAGACCACCATTCTCCCCACATACATCAGCAACTTTAAGCTGATCCTGAGATGTCTCCCCAACATGGTTGTGATGAAGGTAAAAAGGAGGTTCCTCAAGTGGACCCTGAGCATACTTCCCTTCTGGTCGACCAGAATGTGTCTTCTCAGGAAGATTCTTGGGTATCGGTGGTTAGACGTAATGCAAAGCAAGCATCTTGTTTGGCTCTTGCCCACCCATCACCACACCCTATCACTCAGACCTTTCAACGCAGAGGTAGGGGATTCTATATGAACCCTCAATCTTTACGTGCTCCGACTAGGGATGATAAAAGGAATCCCAATTCTGCTTTGCGCTTTGATATGCAACGAAGGCTTGTGCCTCCTAGGGATGTTTTTCGTTCACAACAACAGCAGTTTTCTTCTCGTGCATCAATTGCTAGTTTGCAAAGGGCAGACCTTGTAGACGTAATCCGAAGTGAGATGGAAAGATTCCAGGCAGCCAAAGATATAGATGTAAAAGGGAAAGGAAAAGCGGTAGTTCAATAGTTTTCTCATTTCCGATTTATTATGAGAATTGCTTTATGGGATGTGAAAGGTATCTCTTTGCGTAATAAGCAGTATCAGTTGTGGAAAGTTGTGTTTGCTGGAAAGTGGGATGTATTTTGTGCGGTGGAGCATAAACAACATGCCCTCCTATGTTTATAAGGATTATGTTGTTTTTTTTAGTGGTCGAGCTCCATATAAATCTGGAGTTATGTTGGCTGTCAAATCCTGCCTGCAGCCATTGCTCGTTTCTCAAGACCCTCGAGGTCGATTTGTAATTCTGGAGATACTTTATGAGGGAGAGGTTTTGTGGTTGGTGGGTGTGTATGCTCCTTCCACGGTAAGGGAGCGTCATCAACTTTGGGATGACTTGCGCTGCCTTTCCATGGCTTGCCAAGGTTTTGTCATGGGCGACTTTAATGCATGTCTATCTTGGGATCAAGCTACTTCTCTGTACTCAGTTGTGGATGGTCCTGAGCGATAGGCTTGGGATGCCCTTGCAGCTAGATCTTTGAAGCAGGACATGTGGTCCTAGATGTATCCATCACAATCTGGTTATACCTATCGATCTTTGCAGCATCTTAACACCTGGGCTAGACTAGATAGGATATATATTTGTCATAGTGATTCCTTTCTTCCTGCAGTTATTGACATGTGGGTGGAATGAAGGCATGTCTTATCAGATCACTACCCTTTGGTCTTGGAAATGACCTATAGACTTGTTCATGTATTTAAGGCTCTTTTTACTCAGTTGCCACTTCGTTTTAATCAATATTTTCTGCAGCAGAATCACTTTTTAGAATACGTTCAGCAATTGATCGCTTCCTTTAGCTTGAAGGTCCTATCTGGAGAGAGGGATGCATGGGCTGTTTTTAGGGACAATGCCTGACAATTATCTTGTCAGTATGGTATTCAACAGGCTTCCTCTTTACGAGCTGAATTGCAGAATGCCCAATCTTTATTGGCCCACTCCTTGTCTTTAAGTCAATCAGGGGATTCTAATGATGAATTGATCACATGCATTGAATGGTTGAAAGGCAAGGTTCATTCTCTTCAAGAACAGGAATATGCAAAATACAAACTGTTGGCCAGAGCAGAAGCTTTATACGATAATAATTGCCAATCCCATCAATTCTTTGCTTGCTTGCACCAGAAATATGCTAGGGAAAATATTGTGCGCTTAATGGATGAACAAGGTGTTATGGTGATGGGTCCGGCCTCCATCATTCATATGTGTGTTGACTTTTATCAGTCCTTGTTGGTTCCGCAAGAGAATTCTTCTGATGCTGTCCTCTCTACTTGCCGCTATATTTGCGAGTTGGTAAGCAACCAGGTCAAACCAGAAGGGGTGGACTAAATGGAGGCGGATATTTCAGAAGATGAAGTGGAAGAAGTGCTATCCCATCAAAAGAGAGAGAGAGAGAGAGAGAGAGAAAGAGAGAAAGAAAGAAAGTTATATTAACGTCTACGAAAGGCCAAAGTGGCCTATGAGACCAAAACATTACATACAAAATGTCAGGGAAACTTTCCAGGTCCCAGTTAGCTACCATCTAATGCTATGATAAACTAATTGAGTAGGTACAAGGTTGTATATAGACTAGGTACAATTCATGTGTTCCAAGTATGGTGTGGAATTGCTCATGGAGAGAGAGCATATTTGAGGACAACTAGCTAGTTTATCTCTACCTTTATAGCAACATTTTGTTGGGTAAACATTGGCTGATGATGCTTTTATGGTTTTCAAAGCGGATGTGTCTAACCTTTGAAAACCTTTGGATGCTTGGGAATTATTTGGGCATGCATCGGGTCTCTACATCAATGCTGCCAAATCTCCCCTTATTGCTTGAACAAGCTCCAGTTTGCCAAATTTAGGGTGGAAAGTGTACTTGTTTAGTAGGGAGACATTGTAAGGCATCTTGGCTATCCTTGGGTGTTGATGTGTAGCTGAGATTTTTGCTGAAATGGATATCATAGAAATTGGCAGCCAAGTTTGCGTATTGGAAATCTCAAACTTCCCATGCTCATCTACTTCTTGCCATTGCTGCCTTGGACTAATGTTGCTTTGAAGGATCTTACCTGGCACTTTTGCCTCATGCTGTGGAAGAAAGATTCTATGCAGAGAGGTATATCTTGGATATCTTGGAGTCATGTTTGCAACCCGAAATCCATGGGGTGATTTTGGATGTGGAGACCCATATGACACCCCTCGTTGGTCCCTGTTTCAAGCTCTGTGCATTGACCAACAACTGTATTATTGCTCGTGCTTTTCTTGAGGATCAAGGCCTTTGGCATAGTAATACGAAGATTCAAGGTCCGTGGTGGCATGTGCTCAATACAAAGTTCATTTTTCTGCATCAGCCTCAGTTTTTTAGTCATTTGGTGTACTCATGGAAAATGGTGCTTTCGAAGGCCCAATGGCATGACAAACACTCAATCCATTGCAGATGGAAATTATAGCAATGTCTCGTCTACTTTCTTGGCAAATCGGAGGAGAGACCTAAGTTTAATGGCATGGCTCGCCTGGGATTGACCTTCCTGAGTCTGATGCCACTCTTTTGCCTCGAGGAACACTAACGTCCTTTCACACTATCAAACAGGTCTTTCAAGTCCCTCGTGGCTATGCTGATCTTTAGACCAGAGTCTCTCATCTTTTGCAAGACTGGCAACCCTTTCTTGTGCTGGATTTTGAATGTCCCTGGTAGGACTGGGATCTTGCATGGCATTTGACCCTTCAGTCTTCTTCACTTAATCAAATTTATTATTTCATGATCCAAGACTGGTCACCAAGGCCAATACACTTTGGGGATTGCACAAATCTAAAGCCTGGTGGAAAGTGACAATAATGGAGGGATGGATCAACAAGAAGCCATTCAAATGTAAGGGGTTCATTTGGAGAATGTTGGTGGGGGGCCTTCCCCCTTACGTTGGCTCTTCATTGCGGGAGTATTTCTATTGGGAATTGTTTCTTCTATACAACTATGGTTGAGTCTCCCCATCACAGATTCATCTCCTATCCTTTTGCTCAGAAGATTTGGGCCCTCCTTTCCAACATTTGGCATGCTGTGGTGGGGACTAGAATGAGCCTAGTTGATTGAGTATTTGGTACAGCTAAATATGATGGTCCATTGCAACCTCGTATGAAGATTCTAATTTTTCAGATTTTGGGAGCGCTAGCATATTTGGGTCACTTGCAATGCATTCATCTTTGATGCTAACTCATGCATCCAGCGTCATCTTGTGAAGCTTAAGGGCCTTCCTTCAGTGGCAGCTTGATCTTATACAGCATGTTGATATCTTGGCCAGAGACGACTTAGTTTCTTGGCAATGGGCAGTCTCCTTTGCGACCCTGCCCTGACTGTACTCTTGTATTTCTTCTGCACTTTCATATGATATAACAACTCATTACGATAAAAAAAAGAGAGCATGATTCTTATTATATTAGCTCCAACGCATGTTTCATCCACAATAAGAAATCCTAAAAACCCAAGTAGAAAGAGAGAAAGTCAAAGGATAAATCTCAGGCTGAAATCATAAATATGACACATCATACTTCACAGCATTCCACAAACAAAATGAACACTCAATCTATCAAGAGACTTTGATTGTTCTGAAGTGACCAGCTTTACTGAAGTGAAAAGAACTGGGAAGCATACTCTCCTAGTGACTAAAACAGTCATCAGCAATAATCCTATAACCCTATGCATGAAGAGAAAACTCCAAGGGACAAAAACGCTGACACTAATTCAAAGCTTCAGTAGACAAGATGACTAGGAATCACATTGTGTCAAGGGAATATAGCCTGACAGTGTAGTTTCTCAGTGACTAGGAATCAGTAGAAATAATTAAGCTGGAAAATGTTGTGCTGGAGGGAGGAGATGCTACAAACCAATATCAGCAATAATCCTATAACCCTATGCATGAAGAGAAAAATTGAAAGGACAAAAAAGCTGACACTATGAACATGAAAGCCCACAATTCAAAGCTTCAGTAAACAAGATGAACTAGGAATCACATTGTGTCAAGGGAATATAACCTCACAGCATAGTTTCTTGGTGACTAGAAGTCAGTAGAAATAATTAAGCTGGAAAATGTTGTGCTGGAGGCAGAAGATGCTACAAACCAATAAAGTTGCTGGTTTGAGGTACCTTTTGCCTAGGCTGTAGACGTGATGCTGAGGGAGGCTGATCTGGATTTGGCGGCTTGTCATCAATATTCTGCAAAGAATATCAAAGAGACCTTTAACTCCAGAATGGTTGCTACATAGAGCACAAAAGAGCGCTCACTCAAAAAGTAAATACCTTGATTCCTGGTGGCATTTCACCTCGTTCAAGCATTTTGAAAATCTAACACCATATGAAGAAAAACAGTAATAGTAATTAACAGGTCAATGACTTGCAGACTATGATTTCCTCTGGCATGATTTTGGGCGATTACAAAGACTTTGTTCAGTTACAAAGGCTGACAGTTGAATACTCACCTTTTGGTAGTTTGTAGAGTGTGGAGTAGAATCAGGTCTACTGAGTGAAGGAGCTTCTGATGTGTGTGCTGCATGAAAAATATATGAAGCAGTAAGTAAAAATACATAGCTTCTATAATGTAGATGCTTTAACAATGTGTATTTAGGAGGAAGATCTACTTGTCTGCCCATTGCCAGAGACTAAATCCTTGTGAGCCGAGGTGCTGGATGACTTGGAAATATAACTCAAGGGCTGGTTGAACAAACCAGGATTGTTGGGGATGGCCTTCTACAGACCAACTTTAGCTGTTAATCCTATGATGAGACCTAACAAATCACAACCTTACTCTCACCAAACCATACATATCAATTCCATATTAATGTCATACCCAAGTATATTAGCAACGGTAATAATGAACATCAAGAAAGACATATCCGAATGTAACATGAGGCTTACAATGCACGTGCCAACCATAAGAAGATACATATCAATTCCATATTAATGTCATACCCAAGTATATTAGCAATGGTAATAATGAACATCAAGAAAGACATATCCGAATGTAACATGAGGCTTACAATGCACATGCCAACCATAAGAAGATACAGTGTAATTTATTGCAAATGAGACTTTGGCCAGGGGAACAAGGGAAGGTAATATGAAACCATCAGTATCATGATTGTCTACAATATTATAAATCTCATGTGGAAAGGCCAAGCTTGTGATTTCCATTACATAAACTTATCCATACTACCCAAGGAGATCAAATCTATCAACACTTTAGGCGAAACCTACACTCCCAAGGGATAGCCCAAGTGCTTGAAAACCAAGCCTTTCAGCACTACTTCACCTTGTCACCCTGAGTAGCTGATAAGGGCCAACTCCAATGCATGAATGTGTAGTCCCAAGGCAAGGCCAAATAAGTCCCATGTGGCCATTGCTCTTTGTATATTATCTGGATCAACCTTAAGAAACATGAAAGTGTCATCCGCCAAGGCCCTGCCCCCCAACTGTTCTTGTGAAGGGAGAGAGAGTCTAACCACCTTGCCATTGGCTGCTAGACGCGACAACATCAACAGAATGGGGTGAGTGGCCTAAGCAATCAACGAAGGGAGAAGGGTATCATGACACCACCATTGAGCAAAACTCTTGAAGAGGAATTTGTATTGATAGTATTGTTAAGACTCAATATTCTTGGACCAAAACCCATGTCTTGCATAAACTAACCCAAGAAGGACCATTCCAAATGGTCGAATGCTTTTTCAAGGTCCAACTAAACCATCACCAATTCTTGTTTCATCTATCGAGCATAATCTATTTCCACTTGGACATTCAAGATGTTGTACAGAATATTGCGCCCTTTGATCAATCCATACTGCACAAGTTGAATAATGTTTGGAAGATATTCATGCAATCTATTAGCTAGGACTTTAGTAAAGATCTTATACACAGAGCCCATCAACGAGATTCGTCACCAATGCTTCAAGGCTGAGGGGAACACCACTTTAGGAATCACTTTAATAAGACCTTCCTTCCAAGAGAACAACATATATCCAATTGTCCAAATATCCTGGCATAAGGCTGTCAAAGATGCAGCAAAGTGAGTGGCATAGATTTCAAAAAACTCATTAAAAATACTTCCCATCCCGGACTATTGTCTTTAGGCAAGTGAAAGAGGACATCCATGACCTCATCTCGTGTGATATCCATGTCCAACTGGCAACATTTGATGGGGCTTAATCTTTAACCAAATCACAAAACAATGAGTGGGCTATGAGTGGGCTGCACCGACTACATGAGAAACAGAGGACTGCAATCCAAGCAAGTCCAGGAAATAGGTTCTGCACATTTGTACAATTGCTCACGGATTTGCGACCATTTTACCATCAAAGGTGCTTAAGCAGACCACATTTTCGCTAGCGAAGGAGGCATGCATGCTGCGATAAAACTTATGCGACTGACAATTATTGTCTTGCAGTCCCTCGATAGTGCTGCAAGTTTGGTTTGCTGATATGATCTCTTTTGAAAGGTATCAACAAGCTATGCCAATCTTATGGAGATGGAAAGTAAAAGGGGATCTTGTGGCGAGTCCATCAAAACAGTGTTAGAGCCAAGAGTTGTTTGGCAGCTTGCAATCGTTGCTTGCGCAAGGTAGCATGATGTATTCCATATTGTCTAGCGACTCTTTGCACAATGTGTATCAACTGATCGAGGGAAGCTGCCCCTTGAGATGGAAGATTTCCTTGCCCTTACTCATGCCAAATGCCGTCAGGATCTCCCATGCATACTTCTTCTGAGAGATGAAGATCTTTCCTGACTCTTGCCAGACTTCAAGTCTGTCATTTCAAACTCAGAACTCAAAGCCTTTCAAGTTTGGTTGATCATATCTTCATAGTCACTCGTAATAAGAAGGTCGTCCACATATAGGACAATCACTACATCCATGTAAACATACAAGTTAGCATTTGAGGCACATCTTTTGAAGTTTAAGTTTAAAAAGAACTTATCTATCTGCTGGTACCATGCTCTGGGGGACTTGTTTCAACCCATACAATGCCTTCTTCAGCTTACACACTTTGTTCTCAGAATTGGGAGCCTCAAACCCTGGTGGCTGAGCCACATACACCTCCTCCTTGAGGTCACCATTTAAGAACGCTGGCTTAATATCCATTTGGTAAATAGGCCACTACTTGTGGGCGGCCACTCCAAGTATTGTGTGAATAGTGGTCATTCTAGCAGTTGGGAAAAATGACTCTTGAAAATCAAACCCTTGAACCTGTGAAAATCCTTGTACAACCAGTCTGACTTTGTACTTTTCTAAGGTACCATTAGCCTTGTACTTTACCTTCCAAATCCACTTGGTGCCAATAACCTGCTTTGCTGGACGATCCACAAGCTTCCAAGTGTCATTCTTCATTATGTTGTCATACTTGGCTTGCATAGCTACCTTCCATGCTGGATCTGCAAGTGCTTCTTCTAAGTCAGTTGGCTCCTTTACTTCTCTCATAATCTCAGCCATCAAGGCTATATTGACTATGTGAGTAGAAGCCCTCCTTTGCTCCTCTATTCTCTGAGACCTCCTTGGTCTGTTTGCCTTCTCCTCAACAGATGTAGGCATAGGATTATTGTGGTCATAGAGCTCCTTCACCCAATGCGGCAATGGCTTTTCCGGTGGGGTGATGTCAAGTTGGTGAACTTTTTCCTCATCATCTGAAGATGATGCTTCCTCCTCCTTAAGGATAGGGACAACTCTCGGGACAAGTTCATATTGGACTACTTGGCTTGATAATAAAGTGGAAGAACATGCCTTCTCCTCCTCCACTATATGCAGCTGCTCCTTGACCACCACATTATGGCTCGTGATGATCTTCTTTGCCTCTTGGTCATATAATTTGTAAGCCTTCTGCCCATCACTATAACCCAAGAAGATACATTTTCTGCTTTTTGGTTTTAACTTGTTTCTCTTCTCATCTGGAACATGTGCATAACATTTACATCCAAAAATTCTGAAATGTGAGACAGATGGTTTCTTACCAGTGCAATCCTCATGAGGTGTTTTTCCCTTGAGAGCTTTTGTATAGCTTGATTTAGAATGTAGACTGCAATATTAACAACTTTAGCCCAAAAATGATTAGGCAATCCCTTGCCCTTTAGCATGCATCTTGCCATCTTCACAATGGTGCGATTCCTTCGTTCCACAACACCATTCTGCTGAGGTGTGCGAAGCGTCGTCAATTGACGCTTGATCCCTTTGCTCTTGCAAAAGTCTTCAAATTCTTTTGAGTTGAACTCACCACCACCATCTGTTCTAATTTCTTCACACTTTTCCCTGTTTCATTCTCAACAAGTTTTAGCCATTCTTTAAACTTACCAAAAGCTTGAGCTTTATCATAAAGGAAGTACACCCACATCTTCCTACTGTAGTCGTCGACAATCAATATAAAATAAGAAGATCCCCCCAAGGCCTGTGTAGGCATCTTACTGCACAAGTTAGCATGCACCAACTCTAGGGGAGCCTGTGCTCTGTTCTTGCTTTCCTGTGGAAATGCCTTTCTCTGTTGCTTGCTCATCATACAAGCTTCACATGGTTTCTTCATATAGCGGAGGATGCGGCATGCTCCTCTCCATACGAGCTGCGCCGCCTCACATGACCAAAGGCAGTGCTTTGGAGTTTCCAGAGGCTGCTGTGTGCAGAGTTTACAACCACCCTCCTCCTACATCTGGGCTAACCAACTTTCCACCGCCAAGCCTCCATGTGCCACCAGCCACCATAAGAAATACGATACCCTCCTCGGCCTCCAGCTATCCCATGGGCAGTACCATAAGGACAGTCAGAAAGCCTCCATGATGCTGTGCTCCGCCCAGTACCTACTACGCAACGATGCCCAATCCGTGTCTTCCTGCATCAGTACTTGTCTACCAATCCTGGATGTGTACTCTAGGAACCTCGGTGGCTTCTTGGGGACCGCAATGGCCGGCCATAGCCACTCTCCTGGATCCTACTCCAACTCATCAAGTGGCCTACCGTCCCAAATCCAGAGGCGCCACTCCCTGACCTCCTCCCAGAAGACATAGGGATCCAGCCGCCATGTCTTCCCTTGAAGGCCAACCACCCAAATCCTCCTTCATGAAACGACAGCTTTCCCCTCATCTTGCTGCCCTTTGTCAAGGGCCAGACGACCCCCCTCCTGCACAGTGAAGAACGTCCCATGTGCGTGCTGCCCACTCTACCTACCACCTATAGGGGGATACCTACTAGTGAAAACCTTGCGGCCCATACCTCCCTAGGCTCTACCGGCTCTCATATCGAGGGGGGCAAGGCACTCCTGAGGTATTACTGCGTCTATCTCCCTTTTCCTCCACTCAACTCCTCTTTGGCAACTTGATGCTCACTGCAACACCTCCTCATCCACCATCCTGTACACCTCCCGCCATGTCCAGATGGTACAGGCTAGGCCGGCCTCCCAACCAGCCCCCTGGATGTGGGGGCGCTCACCAATATGTACCCCATCCCGATCTCTAACCTAGGGATTCCAGATCACCGACTGGCAGTCTATCTCTTCCTGGCAGCCTGGGAGACTCTAAATTAGGGCCTTACGGAGGCCTTGCCACACACGAAGCAAGCTGCGTAGGAAGGGGAATCCATCTCAGGAACGGCTTGCAATCACCGCCAAGCCTTAGTCTGCAATCCGAAGGAGGGAGGTTATAAACACTGCACACAGCAGCCTCTGGAGTCTCCAAAGCATTGCCTTTGGTCGTGTGAGGCAGTGCAACTCGTGTGGAGAGGAGTATGCTGCATCCTCCGCTGTATAGCACCAAGCCTTGGATATATTTCATGGGGAGCTTAAGCCAAGGATAACACCTTCTGTATGAGGCTGGGATGCAAGATACGATATTCATTATTAAGGCAATGGTCGGTTTGGAGGCTCTACCCATCCGTCAGGTACTGGAGTCTACAGCAGACCGTTTTGAGATATGGGAGATCATAGGGAGTCTTACTAGATGGCATACCTGGAAGGCGCGGTGTCAGGAGGTTTTTCGAGGGGAGACACTTTCAGTATAGATGACTTTAGCAGAGCTCTGGACCTCCATCATCCGCTCCCTCCACGGCCGATGGGACCAGGTGTAGAGCGAGTCTCGAGCTCAATAAGAGCTCCGTTTTCATTTCATTTGCACTTCAGGCGGCCAAGACCTGTTTTTCGTGATGCAGGCACGCAGCCCTAGATGGCGATACACCCCCCCTCCATGGCTTCTTGCCCCCATCCCTCCTAGATTGCCCTAAGAGGCTTGTATACTTGATATATTTGTGACTCTACATCAATTCCAGCTAATCTCTTGAGCATGAGCATTTCTTCATATTCAGGGGTTTTTTCTAAAGTAATATAATTAGCCACACTTTATTTGCAAAAAAAAAAAGCTCACCTTGTGGCCACGACGACCGGACTGATCACATATGCATTTTAATGAATTTCAATGAATGGCGATCTGTCTAAATGATAAGCTAGGTGTCGTACAAATAATGACACCATACTTTTAAGTATCAATATTCATTCTCTTGGGTGGTAAAACATGTTTCAGCATCACTGAGCTTACAGCTCTCAAATGTGATAGGTCGACTATCCTGATAAAGAACAACACCTAAGGCATAATCACTCGCATCCGTATGAACCTCAAAATGTTTGTTTGGATCAATAATCTATAATACCATTGCAATGGTAACGAGCTGTTTCAATTTTTCAAAACATAGCTCAAGCTCATTAGTCCAAACAACCGGTGGACTCACGTGCTTCTTCTTAATACCATTGCAATGGTAACGAGCTGTTTCAATTTTTCAAAACATTGCTCAAGCTCATTAGTCCAAGCAACCGGTGGACTCACGTGCTTCTTCTTGATTTGGATACCCTTAAGAAAATATATCAAGGATTCAACAAGATGGACATAGTCCTTTATGAATTTTCGAAAAACCCCAATAAAATCCAAAAAAGATTTTACTAGTTTTATGGTCCCTGGAATAGGCCAATCAAGCACTACTTATACCTTTTTGGGATCAATCCAAATGCCATCAAGGTATAACAGCCCATGCAAAAGAATACTAGCCAAGGTATAATAGCTCCATGCAAAAAAACTCGCACTTGGATAGTTTGGCAAAGATGATATGACTGAGGCATCATAGCTCCATCCAAAAGAATTCCCACTTGGATAGTTTGGCAAAGAATTGCTCTCGCCTTAAGAGATGTAAGACGACACGTGAGTGTTTGGTATGCTTCTCTAACGACTTACTATAAATATGAATTTCACCGAGAAAAATGACAAGCAGCATTCCAAGGTACCAATAAAATAAAGCATTCTTCATCTATGGGAAAGCTATGAGAGCATTGTTCAATCCAAAAAGTATAATCAAAATTTCATAATGTCCATACTGCATTACAAATGTATTTTTCGGGACATCCTTGGAAGCTATCCGTATCTAAAGGTATCTCAAACCATCCTTCCTTCTTGGAAAGGGCCATAATTCCCTGATTAAGCACTCAACTATAGAAATCAACAAACGAATATAACTTGAAGTGCACAAATTACCTTAATAATCTTGGACATTGGACACCCTGTTGGCCCCAAAACTAGCACCCCTTTCAATATTTCTTTGACTTGATTGCTAATGAAATGAGTACAAGCTGAGATTCATAGTCTCCTTTGCTATTCTAAAAAGCCTCTTTGCTGTAGCAACAATTAGCAATCAATTTGGGCCAATTGCCCCTTGCTTTTCAACTAGGACTTGCACAAATGGAACTACCAACTGGCCAAATGCTGCCCCAAATTACAATGAATGGCCTTCCATCTGAATTTCCTAGAAATTACACAAATTTCAGGTGCTCAATTTAGTGCATGATGCCTTCACCAATTGGCACGAGTCCCGAGGTGGCAGTTAAACCCTAATTTTTGCAGAAATTTAGGGTCCACAGCAGAGATCTTTCTACTGTCCACCAAATTTTGCTGAGATCTGCTCAAGATGGCTGAGAAGTGCTCAGATCTCCTAAGAATGGGTTAGAAAAGATAAGAGAGAGCCAAGATGAGATAGAAATCTGATTTTCTTCGCACAAAACCCTAAATTCTGCCTACTGCTTACTCCAACCTGCATTCAATGCAGTCACCTACTGCTAGGCACCTCCAAAATGCTGTCATCTAATCAACAATGCTGTTGCCAGCCCCTCGAAGGTGACTGAAACCAGCCTTTCCTTCTCGGATAGGGTGGTTTAACGTGATTAAGCACTTAATTACAGCAATTAGCAAATGAACATAAACTGAAATGCTCACTTTACCTTCATAAACTTGGACAGTGGACACCCTGTTGGCCCCAAAACTGGCACCCCTTTCGGTATTTCTTTAATTTCAATTGCTGATGGATAAATTACAAGCCGAGATTTCACAATCTCCTTGGCTGATTCAAAAGCCCCTTGATGTTCCAATAATCAGCAAAGCATTCGAGCGAATCGCCCCTTGATTTTCACCCACGACTTGCTCTAATGGAACCCCAACTGGTCAAATGCTACCCCAAATTCACAATAGATGGGCTGGCATCTGAAATCCTCACAATTCCACGAATTTCCGGTGCTGATTTCAGTGTACAATGCCTTTGACTGATGGCACGGGTCCCAAGGTGGCTGCTAAACCCTAATTACTACTGTAATTTAGGGTTTACAACAGTAAACTCTCTGCTGTCCACCAAATTTGGCAATACTCTGCTACCCATGGCTAAAAATTGTTGAGAATACTTGACCATAGATTGAAGGAGATAAGAGAATGCTGTAGAAAGAGAGAAAATCAGCTGAAACGCATCTTCTGATTCGTAGCTCTGATGACAAATCTGATGGCACCAACAGCTTCAAAAACGGGGTAGAACACCAGCTCAGCAGCTCAGCTGACGAACCCTCATCTCCTACCGCCGCTTCTCTTGAGGTGGAAGAGAAAACCTGCTGTCCCCTGTCCTGTCACAGCGCGCGATCAGTCGTCATCGCCTCTCAGAGCCAAGTCTGATCACCTCCTCTCCCTCCACCAAGCTCCGAATGGCTGTCGTCCAGCTTCCACCACCCTCCAACAGCCTTCTCCCTAGTTGCATAGGAAAGAGTTGCCAAGTAGCAACCTTCCTAATGCATTTTCAGTCATTAAATTAATTTTTCAGAATTAATTAATTCTGAAAATTAATTTCAGCCCTTTTGACTCTGCCCAAAATTAAACATGCCCATCTGGAATGAAATTGGCTAGGCCATTTGCAACTTGGAGCGGTTCCAAACCTCTGTTGACCCTTAGACTAGCATTAATTAATTAATTAATGCTAGTCCCTAGTGTCACCACTGACACTTAATGGCCAAACAATTGTCCTAGGGTCCAACCTGGCACCAACTGACCACCAAAACCCAATTGACATAACTTAACACAACCTCTGCCTTTAACACCCACTGCATCCTTGGGGTCCTTGGCCCGTTCCCATGAAATAACTGCCATGTGCATCACATGTGCTAAACAACCTTGCACATTTGATTAGTAACTTAATCAAATGTTACTAGAAAGATTAAAGCATCTCAAAATTTCACATCCCCGTGATAGACCTCCCCCTTGAAAACCTTGCAATCGTCCTCGATTGCACTGCATTGGGCCAAAACAAAAGTATATTGCATTGGAGTTTCAATTTGGAATGACAGTCACCATAGCATTGGCCACTCTTGTCAAACCGTTGCATATGCGCAAAACTTATTGAAAATTTCCAGCCAGCAAAACATGATAGAAAACTGAAAAACAGTCCAAAAATATTGCTACAAACCATTGGATGCATCCATAACTCATGTTTCTCAACCGTTCTGACTTCAAAACCACAATAAAGCATATTCTCAACATGAGCCATGGCTGAAACTTTCAATGACATTCATTTACATGCGGCTGTCCATGGAATCAGCTGTAAACCATTAAAAACTGAGCATGACCTGATCATAAACTGATCATGGACTGATATGAGAACTGATCACAAATGGCTGCAAATATGACTCCAAACTGATCACAAGCTGATGGTTTAAAAAAACTGATAAAAAACTAATGCAAAAGATGATGCAAAAATGATCCCAAAGTGATCATAAACGGTTCTCAAACTGATCAAAAACTGAGCTGAAACTAATCAGAAATTGATCTCAAAATTGAGGCAAAAACTCATGCAAAACTGGTCCAAAAACTCATGCATAAGTATAGTCTCAGAGCCGCGGTGACAACCATACTCATATACATGTATCTCACAGTGACTAGTACACCAAGTAGTGACCTCCCTCATGGCAGACATACTATCAACACAATACCTTGGATGCATGCTGGATCCACTACATACGAGAGCTGTCCAAAACCGGTGGAGTGGAAGTGCTACCTCCCCCTTCAGCATCAGGCAATGCTCCAGACGCCCGCTTTGCTAAACCTGAGTAAGTTCGATCCAAAGTCGGCTCTAACTGAAAGGCATTGAGATAAAGTTGCAATAGCTGAGGATGGTCTGCCAAGTCATCCTCTTCCATTCATTTTGCCTCCATTGGTGAATAATTTTGAAACTTCACCAAATATCTTCTGGAAACTTTACCTCTGACCTTCCTTTCCTTATGTGCCAAAATCTGCTCGGGTACCAAAATCTCATCTAGTTTCTCAACCTCTGGCTGAATTTCAGCAGATACATCTTCTGGCACATCTCCACGAAAAGGTCTCAACAAACTGATATGAAAGGCATTGTGTATCCGCCAATGTGGAGGTAATTTGAGCCGATATGCAACATTGCTGACCTTTTCCAACACTTGAAAGGGCCCATAGTATCTCATGCTTAACTTTGGATACAACCTCTCTCTTCCCTTCATCTTTTTCAGCCTTGCCTTTTCAAAACGCAGCAGTACATAATTGCCCTCTGCAAACTGCAAAGCACGTCTATGGTGATCAGCTGTCCGCTTTTGCTTGTCCTGTGACCTCTGAAGTGCATATTTTATCTTTGCATAGGCTGCATCCAAGCTTTCCACAAAGCGATCAGCCTCAAAGATCTTATCCTTAGTGTGCAAAATAGATGGAATCTTCTTGCCGCCCTCAATCACCTCAAATGGAGCCTTGTCAGTGGAACTATGCATCGTATTATTGTATGAAAACTCAACCAATGGCAAATACTGCTCCCATTGTGTCTTGTGGTCTGAAACATAGCACCTCAAAAGATCCAACACTATGGAATTTGCTTCCTCAGACTGACCATCTGTCTGCGGATGGAAGGATAATGAGAATTTCAGCATGGTACCCATATTCTCGAACAACCTCTTCCAGAATAGACAGGTCATCCTCCAAGGGTCTCGATCATGGATTATCAACTCAGGCATATCATGATACTTGAAAATGTGTTGCATAAATAATCGTGCCATATGATCAGTCTTTATCTTCTTCCTCACCAGAATGAAATGGGCTTGTTTGCTTAACCTGCAAATAATAGTCCATATCCCATCATTCCCTGTAGGTGTCCTAGGAAGCTCAAAGATAAAGTTCATAGCAATGCTCTGCCAAGGCCTATCTGGAATAGGCAAGAGCTGCAACAAGCCCGACATCTTTCACCTATCATGCTTTACCTTCTGGCATATGATGCATGCCCTAACATACTGCTCTACACCATGCCTCAAAGCTGGCCAATAAAAGAAACCCTCCATTGCCTTGACTATGGTATCAATACCTCTGTGTCCTGCATATGGAGGGGCATGACTTTGAATGATCACTCTAGGTCTCAACTGCTTTCTAACACACAGTCGTCCATGCATCAACAAAAATCCATCTCTTAGCATAAAATGCTCAAGCCTTTGGCCATTGCAAAGCTGATCATAAACATTAGCAAAGTCCGAATCAACAACATATTGCTCTTTCATGGCATCCAACTCAGTGTGATGAACCATAATGACGGCAGAAATTTTTGGCTTATGTGACACTGCATCAGCCCACAACATTCTTTTTACCATCAATGTGTACAATCTGAAAATGAAACATAGAGAGAAAATTTGCCCATCTCATATGCTTCTCTGACAACTTTGTTTGCGTTAGAAAGTACCTCAAAGTTTGATGGTCTGTCTGCACTGTAAAATCAGCCCCCAACAAATAATGTTTCCACGTAGACCATGCATGAATTACAGCCAAGAGCTCTTTCTCACAAACCTGTAAATTACTCTCAACACCGTGGAGAATTCGGCTCTCATAAGCCACAACTCGGCCATCTTGCATAAGCACAGCCCCAATGTTGTTACCACATGCATCACACTGAACCACAAATGACTTCCTTAGATCAAGCAACACAAGCATAGGATCTGAAGTCATCTTTTCCTTGAACTTTTCAAATGCTGAAATTTCCACTGCTGTCCATCTAAATGGCACATCTTTCCTTTGCAAAGCATGCAATGGAGATGCAATTTCAACAAACCCACGTACATACTTCCTATAGTAAGAACATAAACCCAAGAAGCTGCGAATCTCATGAACATTCTTCAAAGCTAGCCATGAACGTGTCAGAGTGCAGCGGTGCGGAAGCGTAGGACTGAGAGAGAGAGAACGCAGAGAGAGAAGGGAGAGAAAGAGACAGTGTACACTGAAGATCTGCTGTATAAAGAATGCTGAATACAAAGATATACACGGGCGCAGTGCGCTGGACTGTGTGTCTCCACCTCGACGATGCGACCTGCTGTCCACCTCGAAGTCTGCTGCAGTCTGCACTGTCTGCTGTCTGAAATCTGCGAACAGAGACAGAGATCTGCACGGCACCGGTCTGTAATCTGCGACAGAGAATGATCAGAAAGACTGCTGGAGACCTCAGGTATAAATAGCCGAAATCTGCCCAAAGAATAGGACAGGTCGGCTGCATTAAATGCAGCCGACTGGGCTGCAGGCAGTCGGACTGCCACGTGGCAGTCCGACTGCACAGTCCGACTGTGCAGCCCTGGTGCAGCCCTGGCTATGATCTCTCTAACACCCCCTCTCAGAGCCTAGGCAGGGCAGAAGCCTGAGGGATCTGGAATGTTGCCGAAGTAGAGCCTGAGGAAGCACCTTCGTAAACAAATCCGCAAGATTGTCCTCCGTCTTGCAATACTCCACAGTGATGGTCTCATCCAGAAGCTTTTCTCGGATGAAGTGGTACTGGATCTCAATGTGCTTCGTCCGGGCATGAAAAACAGGGCTCCTTGCCAAGGCAATGCAACTCTCATTGTCACATCGCAGCAATGTAGGACGAGTCTGGGAGCACCCAAGCTCCTCCAACAGTCTCCGAAGCCACACAACCTCGCATGTGGTGGAAGATGCGGCCCGATACTCCGCCTCAGTAGACGAAAGGGCTACCGTGGGCTGCTTCTTGCTACTCCATGAAATAACACCTGCACCCAAAGTAAAGCAGTAACCTGTTGTAGACCGCCTGTGGTCCACGTCACCGGCCCAATCCGAGTCGCTCCAACCTGCAAGTACAAGATCTGACCCATCTGTCCCTGCGGGGTAATGAATCCCCAAATCAGACGTCCCCCTTAGATACCGAAGTATCCTCTGAGCAGCCTGCCAATGCACCGTCTTAGGTTCACTCATGAACCCTGCCAAGAGCCCAACAGCAAAACATAGATCAACCCTGGTGTTGAGAAGCCAAATCAAAGACCCTATCAACTGTCGATAGCGGGAAGCATCCGCCAAAGGAGAAGCTGAGTGGGAAGTGGCTTTCCAGTTCGGATCCATAGGAGTAGAGAGGGCCCGACAATCTTCCATCTCAAAAGACACCAAGAGCTCCTGTACATATCTCTGTTGGGAGAGAAAGATCCCCCTCTGAGACTGAAAAATCTCATGTCCTAAAAAGAAATGGAGTAGCCCCAAATCCGTCATCTCGAACGTCCGATGTAACGCTGACTTTGTCTCCTGGTCCTGCTGTGCATCATCACCTGTGACAATCAAATCATCAACATATAATACAAACAGCACACAACCATCCTCGGAAGTGTGAACATACAGCTGCGGATCGGCCTTGGACCGCCGATATCCCAACTGAGTCTGGAGGAACGAATCAATCTTCTCGTTCCAAGCTCGCGGGGCCTGCTTGAGACCATACAGGGCCTTCTTCAACCTGTAGACTTTCCCGTCCGAAGAACCAAAGCCAGGAGGCTGCTCAACGTAGATCTCCTCCTTCAAATCACCATTCAGGAAGGCCGACTTCACATCCAGCTGATAAACAGGCCATCTCCTATGGCCAGCCAAAGCAAGAACAGCTCTAATGGTTGCCATACGAGCTGTAGGGGCAAAGGTGTCATGACAGTCAATCCCTGGGCGCTGGGCAAAACCCTTAGCAACAAGGCGAGCCTTGTGCTTATCCAAAGTACCATCACTGAGATATTTGGTCTTGAAGACCCACTTGACTCCAATCACCTTCTTCTTCGGGGGGCGTGGCACAAGTGACCAAGTGCCATTCCTCTCAATAGCCTCCAACTCAGCTTCCATAGCTTTCTTCCATGGGGCGGACTGTAAAGCCTCCTTCACGGAGGTGGGCTCTCGATCCTGCATAACTCGGGACATCAAACAATAATTGGAGCACACAAGCTCCGAAGAATGCGCCTGGTGCCTCCGTGACCGCCGCGGACCATCCTGCGGTCCCCACTCCTCAGGAACCCCCTCGATCCCTGAATCACGGAGTGTGTCACGGGCCCAGCGAGGAGGAGGCCGAACCTCCCCTCGTCGTTCTCCATCAGTAGAAGACTCTGGAATGTCCACCAGTGGTAACTCCTCAGAAGGATCCGGTGGAACAGTAGACTCTGTGTCAGAAACAGAATCATAATCAAACGGCACAGGCTCCAGTGGAACTGTAGAAGGAGCCAAACTCTCCCCTGGATCTCCAAGAACGGGATGCTCCTCACCCGTTGAAGAAGCCGGAACCTCCACAAACCGCACATCACGGCTAGTATATACATCCCGCTTGATGGGATCATAGAGTCGGTAGCCTTGGGACTGGGAGCTGTAGCCAACAAATATCTGTTTGCGGGAAGCCGCTTCGAATTTGTCACGGTGAGCTTTGGGAATGTGAACATAGGCATCACACCCAAAGACCCGAAAGTAAGAAACATCTGGCTTCGACCCAAAATACACCTCAAATGGAGTCATCCCTTCCACCGCCGAAGTAGGAGATCGATTAAGAATGTGGACTGCAGTAGCCATAGCCTCGGCCCATAGAACCTGGGGGGTCTGTCGGTGCTCCATCATGGTGCGCGCCATCTCGATCACACTGCGGTTCTTCCGTTCGAGAATACCATTTTCTTGTGGAGTATTCGTATTGGCAAACTCCTGGTGAATTCCTCTATCTGCACAAAACTGAGCAAATTCATTAGAGACAAATTCACCTCCCTTGTCAGATCGCAAGGTCTTCAACTTCCGGCCTGATCGGTTCTCCTCAAAGAGAAGCCAATCCTTGAAGTGCGAGAAAGCTTCTGATTTTAGTGCCAAAAAGTAGGCCCATGTCATCCTGCTATAGTCATCCACGATCAGCATGAAGTACGAGCTCCCACGCAGGGACTCATTCCTCATAGGGCCACATAGATCCGTAGATACTAACTCCATCGGTGAAGTAGACCGCCGCGAAGCGGTGTGGGGAATGGCATCCCTATGCTGCTTCCCCCTTATGCAGGAGACACATGGCTGCTGGCTCACCACTATATCCGGCAACCCTCGAACAAGCTGTCCCCGTGACGCCTTCCGAAGATAGTCATAGTTCACGTGACCAAACCTAGCATGCCATAATTCAGACTGTGACCGTGAGGTAAGAAGAAGAGTGGAGAGGGCAGTGGAAGACTTCAGTTTGTAAATGCCGTTCTCCTCATATCCAGATGATAGAACCTTCCTCGATTCACGATCAAGGACTCGCACTGTAGAACTGTCAAACTCCACCAGAAGACCAAGGGAACAAATCTTATGGACTGAAAGGAGATGGTACCCCAAGCCTGGTACATGCAAAACCTCTGAAGTATGGGTGCCACCTCGTCCATCCGGAATAAGCTGCATCTTACCCCGACCTGCAATAGAAACTGAAAAACTGTCTCCAATGAGAACCTGCCCATGCGAAGGTCGCAGCTGGGCAACACCATCTGATGAAGGAGTCATGTGCCGTGAGGCACCACTATCAATAATCCACTCTCGAGATTGGGAAGCCGCCATCGCAGCATCAGAAGCATTCGGTGAAGCGTCCTCAATGACAACTAAGTGTAGAAATGCAGCTGATGAGGGTGCAGCCACCGCTCCAGAATCCTTGGTTTCCTTCTTCTTGGTGTCCTTCGAGTCTTTGTCAGGGCAATCCTTCTTCCAATGGCCACTCTTTCCACAAATATGGCATGTGGAGTCTTTGTCCTTGTCCTTCTTGGACTTGTTATCCCCCTTCTTCTTCTTTTGGTCCTTCCCCTTCTTCTGAGAGGCTTGACCTGTCAACGCCTCCGTCTTGGAAGCATTCTGTCCCTTTAACTGTTCCTCTTGGTCCAAGACCATAGGAACCAACTCCTCCCACCGAAGAGTAGACTCTCGTCCCGAAGCAATAAGGGCAGAGTAAAATGTACCGAATCGTGGCGGCAACTGGGACAAGAGTGTATGTCTTCGGAGGAGATCGGCTTCCCCGCATTCTGAACCTGCATCTGTAGCTGCCTTAGCTTGTTAATGTGTTCCCTTAGCGAAGAAGACTTATTGACGGACAAGGTCCGCATCTGAACCTCCAAAGAAACCCTCTTCATCAGGGTCATCCGATTGTACATTTGATCAAGCTCCAGCCATATCTCACGAGCCACCGTCAAGTGCTCGATGTGAGCGATCACGGCTGTAGTGCATGATAGAAAGAGAAAGGATCGAATCCTGGCATTCAGTTTGTCCCAATGAGACTGGGCCCTGGCTAACTCCGCACGAGCATCGGAAGAGAGTTTGGACTCATCTCTTACCGAAGGCCGGTCAATATCTTCCTGTACCAACTCCGCCAAATCATAGGACTCCAGAATGGCCAACATCATAACGCGCCAAATGCGGTAGTTGTCACCGTCGAGCTTCTGATCTGTAGGAAGAGCCGGTAGGACAGGCACCTTCCGGTCCATAATCGCCTGGAACTCCAGGTCCATCTCTGTAGACATCTTCACCTGCAATGCCTTCTCAAACGCAAAAGCAGTCCCCCTCTGACTGAGTAGACTCAGCCTGCTAAGGCTCTTCAGCGTCCCGAAGCTTCTTCACCCGCCGGAGGCGATGAAAAAGCAAAACCTGCACTTTTAGGTTGAAAACTCAAACTTTCTCCGCGTCAAACAGCAGTAAACAGCAGCAAATCCACCACCTGTACTCCTTTCCTGTGCGCCCACACTCGTTTCAGCCTTGTTCCAAGGCGCAGCCCTCCTGTCTGCCCTTAAACGCAAAAAACGCAAATTTGTGTCGCGATGGAAACTCCACTTCAGGTTGATTCTGCGCTCAGTCAGCCCTCAAACACTGCTCTGATACCATGTCAGAGTGCAGCGGTGCGGAAGCGTAGGACTGAGAGAGAGAGAACGCAGAGAGAGAAGGGAGAGAAAGAAACAGTGTACACTGAAGATCTGCTGTATAAAGAATGCTGAATACAAAGATATACACGGGCGCAGTGCGCTGGACTGCGTGTCTCCACCTCGACGATGCGACCTGCTGTCCACCTCGAAGTCTGCTGCAGTCTGCACTGTCTGCTGTCTGAAATCTGCGAACAGAGACAGAGATCTGCACGGCACCGGTCTGTAATCTGCGACAGAGAATGATCAGAAAGATTGCTGGAGACCTCAGGTATAAATAGCCGAAATCTGCCCAAAGAATAGGACAGGTCGGCTGCATTAAATGCAGCCGACTGGGCTGCAGGCAGTCGGACTGCCACGTGGCAGTCCGACTGCACAGTCCGACTGTGCAGCCCTGGCTATGATCTCTCTAACAGAACGTATTGCTTCAACCTTAGCAGGGTCCATATGAATACCATCACCCGATACAATATGTCCCAAGAAGTGGATTTCATGCAAAAAGAATTCACTCTTCTTATCATTGATAACCAGCCTATGCTTACGTAGCTCATTGAAAACAATGTCCAAGTGCTTTCTATGCTCCGTCTCATTCTTTGAATACACAATCATGTCATCAAAGAAAATACCCACAAATGCTCTATGTGGCCGAAAGGTGCGATCCATCATCCGATTAAAAGTGGCAGGAGCATTCATAAGTCCAAAAGGCATGATAAGAAATTCATATAACCCAAAAGATGTCCTAAAAGCTGTCTTAGGCAAATCCTCCGGTCTAATGCGTATCTGATGATATCCACTTTTCAAATCTATACGGCTGAATATTACTGCCCCCCTGCAATCTATCCATAACATCATTGATCCGAGGGATCGGAAAGCGGTTCTTTATCGTGATCTTGTTCAGAGTATGATAGTCAATGCACATACGTCATGAACCATCCTTTTTCTGCACCAAAAGCACTAGAGAATAGAAAGGAGATGAGTTGGACTGAATCAACCCTTTTTCTAACAGCTCATTTACCTGACTCATAATCTCCTCCTGTTGGGCTGCACTGACTCTATAGGGTGGCTTATTAGGAGGGCTACTTCCAAGGATAAGGTCTATGCCATGATCTTCGGGTCTTTCAGATGGTAGCTGCCCTAGAAGTGACTAAGAGAAGCAATCAGCATACATTTTCAGAAATGACATACGATCATTCTCTAATTTTGACATATTCCCAACATTCTCACTTTCATCCTTATCCTTAGCAAAAACTAAATACATTGAAAGATGATTTTTCATTACTTTAGAAATAGCAGCTGCAGATACAACAGGGACAGATTCCCCTTTCAACTTTACATCAAGTGTGAGTGTCTTTTCCTTATGTTGAATAGTGATCTCTTTTGCATATGAATCAATCACTACATGCATACGGTGGTACCATGGCATACCAAGCAACACATCACAACCCTCGAGTGGAGCAATGTAAAACTCTTCGTTGTCCACATATCCCTGTATGTGCAACCGAAGCTTTCCAATGAGTGGTGTGACAAGTTCTGCATGACCCTTACATGCCATTCCAACTTTCCCCATGGCTCCCATCTCATCCTCTTTGATGCCTAGACGGGCTGCCATGTCAATAAAGATGAAGTTGGCTCGTGCACCATTATCAAAGAAGATCAATGAATGCTGATCCCTAATTTTATCCCATGCTCTGCAGAACTCAGTAGCATCATCATTGGGCTGATCACTAACAACATCGGCACCAATCCCACTGATGTTTTGGGCCTTTTACCCTTTAGGATCTCCCTAATTTTCTGATTTTGCAACTTGCTGCCTATTGGGACAGTTCTTTGCAATATGACCCTCCTGTTCACAAATAAAGCATTTATTTGTAGCCATCAATTCCCTACGTTGTGCCAATGTTTTTGAGCCCTTTCTTTGCTGTTTTGGCCTCTTTTCAGGCTGGTTTTCATGTATGCCCCTTTTCTCGGCCTTAAACAACTTTTTATTCGGCTTCTCCCCGCTCTCTTGGAAGCCCGAAACCTTTCCACTCAGCAAAGCATCAGCTGTAGCAGCAGTTTCTATGAGCTGAGACATGCTAGACATGGTGGATTTTATGCAAAAATCCCTGATTCCTTTGGGCAGCACACATACATATTTTTCCACTTGCTCATGAAGGGGTATGGCACGATAAGAAGTGACGGGCAGCAATGCATCTCAAAACTTCTTATTGTATTGCTCTAAATTCTTGCATTCCTTTGCATCAAGCTTGTTCCAAGCTTTCATGATGTCCACCTCAAAGGTACTAGTCAACCAATTCGATGCAAACATTTGGTTGAATTGTACCCATGTTGATGGTACTCTACCTTGCATCAAGAGCGTGGACCACCACTGCAATGCATTCCCCTACAAGAAAGTGGCTACCTTTTGAATCTTAGAGGATTCGGTGAAGTTTCCCCCTGAATAGGCTGCATCAAACTGTTGAATGAAAGTCAAAGCTTTCAACCTATCTTGTGCACCACTGAAGGACTCAAACTTCACTGCTTTTCTACCCTCATCATAGTCTTTTGCTTCCCCTTTGGGAGTCAAGTTGTCATACATTGGCTGCTGCAAAAAGGTTGCATTTGCTGTATTTACATCATGACCAAGCCCAAATGAAGCATTTGGATGACCAGCACTCATTCCTTGAGCCCCATAAGCATTCGGGGGTGCAGATGCATTGCCAAACATTCCACTTTGTGCCCCAGGCATCAAGCCAATGCTACCATACATAGAGTTTTGCACATTTCCAGCCATACCCGAAAACAATGGGCCTTGCACACCATGCATTGGCTGCTGCATACCATAGGGATTTGTGCCATGCATTCCTGTATGCGGCCCTTGGCCAACCATTGCATGAAAAATCGTGCTACCACCAAAGTATCCTGGCTGCCCCATCATAGCATGCATGCCCGACTGTCCAAAATCCATTGGAGTGGCACTTCCATAATGGCCTTGCATTTGCATTCCTTGCCCCATAGGTACCAACTGTTTAGCTTCATTGGCCTCTTTAGGAGCTTCAAGTAAAGGATTTGGCACTACCTTCGGTGCACCTTGCTGTCCCGAAGGTGTAGAAGTTGACTTCTTCTTCTTGCCCTTGCTGTCCTTCTTTGGAGCATTCAAAAATTGGGTGAATTGAGGATAATTTGCCAATTCAGCAAAGAGATTTGCTACTGTCCTCATCCGATTCTTGAACTGGTCATCAAATTCCTCTTCACTTTGCTAGTCATCTATCTCATGACAGCTTGAAGGCCCTGCATCTTGCCCAACAGCAACATTTTCAGCTTGTTGTCCATCATGAGAGCCTTGTCCAAGATTAGGCATTGCATTTCTTTCATTCCCATGAGAATGTCCATACTGAGAGACATTATCACTGCTTGATTCCAACTCACTGTATGAAGACATGTTGCTGTAATTTCTCAGCTGAGCACAAAAATTAGCACTAGCACAAAGCTTTGGGTTGCAATTAAGTGCCTCGGGCTCACCAAATCAAGAGATTGAGTGCTTATCCCGGCAATGGAACCATGAAACCAGCCTTCCTACTCGGATAGGGTGGTTTAACCTGATTAAGCACTTAATTACAGCAATTAGCAAATGAACATAAACTGAAATGCTCACTTTACCTTCATAAACTTGGACAGTGGACACCCTGTTGGCCCCAAAACTGGCACCCCTTTCGGTATTTCTTTAATTTCAATTGCTGATGGATAAATTACAAGCCGAGATTTCACAATCTCCTTGGCTGATTCAAAAGCCCCTTGCTGTTCCAATAATCAGCCAAGCATTCGAGCGAATTGCCCCTTGATTTTCACCTAGGACTTGCTCTAATGGAACCCCAACTGGTCAAATGCTGCCCCAAATTCACAATAGATGGGCTGGCATCTGAAATCCTCACAATTCCACGAATTTCCGGTGCTGATTTCAGTGTACAATGCCTTTGACTGATGGCACGGGTCCCAAGGTGGCTGCTAAACCCTAATTACTGCTGTAATTTAGGGTTTACAGCAGTAAACTCTCTGCTGTCCACCAAATTTGGCTATACTCTGCTACCCTATAATTTCCCCCTTTAGAGTCTTTGTGAATCCTACTTACATGCACACCTTTGATGATAAGATAGGAAAGCTCACTCCCTAAGCTAATCTCCTAATCTTTGTAGAATACTCCTCCGAAGCAAAAGCCTATCTTTTGTTCAATCCTCTGATAAACAAGGTGATCATTAGGAGAGATGTAGTGTCGCCTGACCCACCCGTAAATTCTTCAATTCCTAGTCTCCCTCCATAAGACCCATTACCTTGCTAGTACCAACAGAGCATGCACGATTCGAGGGTTCTTTCATCGGCTTCTACTCTAGAGGACCCTAGAAGATCTGCCCGCCGGCTTGCACCTCACGCATCATTTGCATCACTATTTACAGCTAATTACATAGTGTTATTCTTAGCTAGATAATTAGCAAGAGGCTCTACAGCATCCCCAATGGTGAGCGGCCATGGAAAAGAAGCTATAAAGTATTTACCAAAATGAGACTTGAACCTTAATGGATCATCCGAGCCACAAAAGAGTCATAAGGATGAAGTGGATTTTTAGGACTAAGCTAAAGGTTAATGGGACTTAAGACAAGTACAAGGCTTGCCTCGTAGTAGTGCAAGGGTTTCGACAAAGGCAAGACATTGATTATGAGGAGATCTTTGTCCCTACTGCGCAATTGACATCCTTTTGTCTATTGCTTACACACTTGGCTGATCACAATCGGTCGATCTATTAGATGGACGCGAAGAGTGCCTTTTTGAATAGTTGTTTGAAGAAGGAAGTCTATATGCAACAGCCATCCAAATTTTCTTCTACTAATTGGAAAGATAAGGTCTTTTCCTTGCAAAAAGCTCTTTATGGGCTAAAGCAAGCACCACAATATTAGTTCCAGAGGATGGATAAGTTCCTTCGAACTCACCACTACCATTCTATCCCTTATGACCCGAACTTATATCCCCATCACTTTAGAGGGGATCAACTATATCGTGCTATATGTTGATGATTTACTTATCACTAGCTCCTCGGACTCTACTACCATAGCAAAAATTAAGGCTCATCTTTGTGCTACTTTGACATGGCAGACCTTGGTTTCTTGTCTTACTTTTTGAGGATGAAGGTAGTTCGATCTAGGGGAAGTATTTTTGTGTCATAGCTGAAGTACGCTCTTCAATTAGTGGACCAGTATTGCACAAATTAGACACAAACCTATGGCCAAGGCCTTTGGGTACCACTATCCATCTTTCTAAGAATATCCTAGGTCATCCCTTCAACGACCACACCTATAGATCTATGGTAGAGAAACTCCTTTGGCTAATTCATACTAGGCTACATTTAGCTTTCTCAATTAGCTTACTTAGTCACTATTTCACCTGCTTTGGGGTGGGAGGCCTTGGGGTACAAACGAAAACAAAAAAAACTTTGGGTTGGCCTTTCTTTCTAGCTCAAATTTTGGGCTTGAGAGCGGGTGTTGAGATAAAATATGCATTACATGCTGAATTAGCATCTTAAAGTCCTAAAAATGCTTAATTTATGGAAAACCCTAAAACAAGAAGAAGTCTAAAAGAGTTAAAACGGGAGAGGTTAGAGGTCCTCAAACGTTCTACAAATAGGTATGCTGCCCTTCATTCAGCCCAATCTCGTTTTTGCAGGTTTCAAGTGATCTAGCTTCGTTGTCCACACCCGGTTCGTAGAGGACTATCTACATCCATTTGGCACCTATTTTCAGCTTTCTCCACACTGCCTACACCTTTCATTGTTGTGAACAGCTAGGCAGACCTCTCCCACTATTGCGAACAGCCAAGCGGACCTCTCCTATTGCTGAGATTGTTGCAGGAGGCTGCTGCTCTGCTGTCCATGATCCTCTAGCATCTGCGTTTGCTGCAGCCAGCTGCCATCCCAGCTGTCACCACCCTCCTACTGCTGCGTTTTGCTGCTGCTGCTACTGTGTGGCAAACATAGTCTGGAAGCTGCATTTTGCAGATTTCTCACTCTTCTACTTGATCAACACTGATTAGGTATCACCGTTCGTTGTGTTTGATCTTGATTGACATCTGAAGACTGCCTCGTTGCATTTCGGATCCATCAAGAGTACGACACTCTCTCCAACTCATTACCGCTACCTCGGTCCTTGACATATGAGAGTTCATGGTACAGTTTTCATTCCCTGCACAGTTTGTTTGTTGCATGAGCATCGCATTATATTTATTCATTCATTCATATCTTCATTGTGTTCATCTCTCCAAGTTACCCTAACCCTAACTGTGTTCCTTTGAGTTTATGCTTTGAAATACACTTTCATTTATGTTTCTGCATTTGGGTATTTCTTTACCCCAAGATCTCACTTTGCTAGATGATATAAATTATGTCCCCAAGCTTGGGGTAAATCTCTTATCCATTTAGCAATCTTGCCAATTGAGACAAGCACTCTTCTTTACTACAACCATAGCCCAGGTCATAGACTCACAGATTGGTTTAGTGATTACTCATGGCTTTAGCCACTACATAGGAACCTACGAATGATGCGACTCTTTAGCATTTTCACTTTGGACACCTTGGGTATGGCTCTTTTCACAAGTCCTCACAATGGTTGAGGTCCTTTTCTATCTAAAATTGTCTAAGGATGTCTGTCAAACTTTTCAGCTAGGCAAACAACACCGTAACCCATCTCCTCAACAGACCACACATAGAGCTAAGAGCCCCTTGGATTGATTTACATTAATCTTTGCGGACCAACATCCACTACTGCCGTATATGGTGTGTTGTACTTCTCGTTGATCATGGATGGATTCTTGAGATATATATGGGTGTACTTTTTAAAGTACAAATTTGACCCCCTCACATACTTCTCTTCTTGGGTGCGTCTAGTGTAAAATTTGACGGGTTGTCATATATAACTCTAAAAAGTGATACCAGTAGTGAGTTCACCTCCCACGAATTTTCCGAGTTCTTACACAAGCATGGCATCTCTTGCTAACTCACCTCTAACAACTCCCCCTCTCAAAATGGAATCATAGAATGAAGGAATAGATTGTGATAAACATGGCACGTCTATACTATTCACAGCAGAGCTCTCCGAGCATCTACGGGCTGAGACTATTAACACATCCGTGTACATCCTCAACCAGTGTTCGATTGCGGATGGCCTCTCAAAGAACCCCCTTCAAGGCATTCTTTGGCATTCAGCCTCTCATTTTACACTTCAAAGTCTTTTGGTGCCTTGCTTACATGTACATACTTGATGATGACATAGAAAAGCTCAAGCCTTGAGCTAATCTCTCAATTTTTGTAGGGTACTCCTCGAAGGTGAAAGCCTATCACTTGTTTGATCTTCAAACGAAGAATGCGATTACCCAAAGATAAGAGGGATAGAGTGCAACCCATTGTACTGGCCTTCGAGTTGATTCCTCAACCTACTTCATCAGAGCTAAAGTCATTTCTACTATCTGCTCTTGACCCACCTACAATGTCTTTAGCTTCTAGACCCCCTCCTAGGAACTCGTTACCCCACTAATACCAAATCACCACACGAGATTCAAGGATCCCTCCACCAAATTCAATCCTAGAGGAACCTAAAGATCTACCCAACTAGCATCTACTACTACATTTTATATCTACCTTTACGGCAGATTATATATAGCGCACTTTGAGTCAGAATATTGATAGGAGGCTCTAAAGCATCCCCAATGGCATTAGGCCATGAAAATGCAGCTTGAGAGAATTGACCAAAACAGACCCTAGACCTTGGTAGATTGTACAAGCCACAAGAAGGTCATCGGGACTAAGTGGATATTTAGGACCAAATTGATAGTTGATGAGACTTTGGATAAGTACAAGGCTTGCCTTATAGTGCAAGGCTTTTGAAAAAAGCATAGTATCAATTATGAATGGACCTTTGCCTTTGCACCCATAATGCAATTGACATCATTCCACATATTGGTTGCACTAGTCACTCACTAGGGTTGGCCACTCTATCAAATGGACCTCAAAAGATCATATATGAACAGTTATTTGGAGAAGGAAGTCTATGTGGAGCCACCTCCCAGATTTTCTCTTAAAAACCGTAAAGATAACGTCTTTCATTTGTGGAAATCTCTTTGTAGACTGAAGCAAGCACCCCACTTCAATATCCATAAGATGGATGAGTTTCTACGAACTCACGGCTTTCATTCTATCCCTTATGACCCAAACTTTGTATGTCAAATGTATTTCAGAGAGAATCAACTATATTTTCTTGTACATAGATCATTTATTCATTACAAGCTCAAGTTCTACTACCATAGAAAATATTAAGTTAGAGATGGAAGGAGGTGGTCCGATCTAGAAATACTATTTTTATTTCATACCAAAAGTAGGGTTGTCACATCCAATGGAGTCGGATTAGTACCCACCGATACTAGTACTAATCAAACTAATAAATCTTGGATCTACGTCCAATGAAAATTGCTCTTCCGCCAAAAATTACTTTTCATTCCGCACAATATGCAACTACTTGGTCGCGGTTGGACCGAATGTATATCATGCAGGGGGATGATTTTCTTCCCGAGATGCTGGAAATGAAGGTCTTGCAGCAATATGCGTTGTCGGACCATTTCCCCCTCCAGCTTGAGATGCGGGCACAACCTATTGCACCTTTTATGCAGTTGCTGGATAGGCTCCCTTTACGTTTCAACTCCTCTTATTTGAAGCATCCAATTTTTCAGGGCTATATGCAGCAATTGATTGAGAGGTTCTTATTGGACTTCGCCTCTGAGGGCTTGGCTTCATTTGCACGGCTGCTCTCTAATGTGCAGCGGGTTGCTCGGCAATATGGGATTCATCATGCCTCTCTTTGTCGGCGACGTCGACATGCAGCAGAGGACTTACTGGCTTTGGTCCGTTCCTTGCTCGTGGATTCCCCAGATGATGATTTTCTGCTGTCATTGGAGAGGCGTTTGGCCCATCTTATTCAAGTGTTTCAATTGAAATCTTATCAGCAGGCCAAGCTGCATAACTTGACTAACACATTGCAAGATAGTGCCTGCCAATCTCATAAGTTCTTTCGCGCCTTGCATGCTTCTCCGGCTCGCGAAAATATGACTAGACTCCAAGATTCGGAAGGTCGCATGGTCACTGATCCACAGACCATTGTCAATATGTGCAGAAATTATTTTATGGAACTTCTTGGTTCTTCTCCCTCGCCTTCTAGCCAGGTTACGCATGCCCACTCGGTCTTCTATCATCTGGTCCGCCAGCAGGTTCCACTTGAAATGCAAGCCACTTTGGAGGCGGATATTTGCGAGGAGGAGGTTATGGATGTTTTGTTGCACCTGCCTAAGGATAAAAGTCCCGGTTGGGATGGTCTCACTAATGAATTATTTGAGAACTCGGCCACGCAATTGGTGAAGCCATTGGCGGTCATGTTTCAGCAGGTTTGGGAAACAGGGATCATGCCTTCCTCATGGAAAGAAGGCCTTATCAAACTGATTCCAAAGGTCCCTTCGCCGTCAAAGCTGCAACACTGGAGACCAATTTCTTTGATAAGCTCGATGCATAAAATCTTCTCCAAAGTGCTGGCGAATCAGCTTCACAAGCACCTTTCAGCTATTGTGCATCCTCTCCAATATGGTTTCATTAAGGGCCGCAACATTCTGCATAATATCTTAAATGTGCAAATGGCTATTGACTATGCGCGGCACTCCAATCAGGAAGTGGTATTGATTCAATTGGACTTGGAAAAGGCGTTTGACTATGTGGACTAGTCTTTCATTGCAGATCTCATATCTGCTATGGGCTTT
Source organism: Lygodium microphyllum (assembly GCF_053477565.2). NCBI lineage: Eukaryota > Viridiplantae > Streptophyta > Polypodiopsida > Schizaeales > Lygodiaceae > Lygodium > Lygodium microphyllum. Next base: position 148,537,214 of record NC_141135.1, on the reverse strand, counting down.
GGTACTCGGATGTCCCGATTGATCTACACCATTAGTGATGCGGCTTCTTCAAGAGTTATGCTCAATGGTGGGGTTACAGAGCCATTTGTCCTTGCACGCTCGATCAGACAGGGTTGCCCTTTGAGTCCTCTCTTCTTTGCCCTGGCGACTCACCCGGTCCTTTCAATGTTATCCTCAATGGCGGCTTCTGCTCAACTGGCAGGATTGTCTCTTCCTTTGGGGCAGCACTTCATTAGCCAATCTTTGGCTGATGACACCTTTATGATTTTGCGGGCGGACAGGGACAACATTCGAAAGGCATTAGATGTTTGGACGCTCTTTGGTCAGGCCTCTGGTCTTCGCATCAATGCCTTTAAGTCAGCCATTCTCAGTTGCATGGAGCCTGATTTACAGTCATTAGGCTGGCAGGGCCAGGTGGTTTCCCGTGGCTCCATTGTTAGGCATCTTGGATACCCATTGGGGGTGGATGTACGGCCAAAGGACCTACTGGAGTGGATTTCACAAAAACTGGCGGCGAAGTTTATGTATTGGAAGTCGCAAGCGTGGCCATTCCATGTCCGCCTCAAAGTGGCTCAGACAATTATGCTACCACTGCTAACGTATTTCCTGCCATTGCTGCCATGGACGCCTACTACTTTGAAGGCTCTCACTCATCCCATTCGTTTCATGCTATGGAAGAAGGATTCACTGCAGGCAGGCATTTCGTGGATTTCATGGTCACATACATGTACCCCTAAACGCATGGGTGGTGGAGCTATTTTGGATGCAGAAACTCATATGTTGGCTCTTCGTTGGTCTCTTTTTCGTGCCATGTGTGTGGATCATCACCCGTGGACCATCATAGCCCGTTATTTTCTTGAGGACAGCGGGCTACGCCATGGTAACACACGACTTCGGGCCTCCTGGTGGCATGTCCTTAATGCTGACTCTCGATTTTCCAGTCCCTCTTCCTCTTTGTTACTGCACTTGGTCGGCTCTTGGAAAGTGGTGCTCCAAAAGGCCCGTTGGCATCCAGTGGGGGACCGCTTGCAGACTAACTCCTTTCAGCTGGAATTGTTGACAGTATCGAGATTACTTTCATGGGAAGACAAACATCAGCTCAGACCGAGATTTAACCGCATGGCCCGTTTAGGTGCGACTTCGATTGCGGATACTACCCTTGCCACTCGCAATGTCCTCGCATCGTTTCGGACTACTAAGAGACTTTTCAGGATCCCACGTGGATACCGTGGTTTATGGGGAAAGCTTTTGTCGGAGCTTCAAGGTAGGCAACCCTTTCCTGCCCTGGCTGCGGATCGTCCTTAGCAAGACTGGGACCTTGCAGGCCGGTTGAGTCTGGAAAAGGCCTCTACTAATCAGGTGTATCATCTTCTCATTCAAGATCACCAATGGCTGGGTGTGAAAGCTAATATTGTTTGGGGACTGCGGAAATCGCTGTCATGGTGGCAGGCAACGCTGATGGAGGGCTGGCTGAATAAGGCACCTTTCAAATGCAAGGTCTTTCTTTGGCGGGTAATGATTGGTGGTCTTCCTCTTGCCTCGGCCCTTTCCAAGCGTCGAATCTCGAATGGCAATTGTTTCCTCTGTACCACTACTGCAGAATCAGCCCGACATCGTTTTCTTTCTTGCCCGCTCGCCAAGAATATCTGGTCACTCTTGTCGCAAATCTGGCGCGCAGTGGTGGGGTCCTCACTAACTCCTTTCGATTGGATTTTTGTGCGCCCAAAGTACCCCACACCGCCACAGTTACGTATGAAGATCTTATTTCACTTTTTCAGATTCTGGGGATGTTGGCACATTTGGACCACGCACAATGCTTTTCTCTTTGATTCGGTCTCTAATGTACCGAGACATATTGCCAGGCTTAAAGGGCTCTTGCATTGGCAGCTAGATCCCATCCGGCACTCCGACTTGCTCCCTCGGGAGGATTTGCATCCCTAGCATATGGCAATTGCCTCTGGGTCGTTGCCATGATTGGTGTAACCTTTTTAGTGCATTAGTACGGGGATTTCCCACACGTTGGCCTAGGGCCCTCGTGTCTCTTGTAATCATGTAATCATGTAATCTTGTACCTTTTTTCCGTAATTAATACAATTACCTTTTACGAAAAAAAAAAAGAGAGAGAGAGGGAAAGACTGTGTGAGTGAGAGCATAGAATAGAGCTATTAGAGGAGAGTAGGTGGTAGAAAAGATAGAGCCATTGTAGAAACTTGAGATAAAAAGGTGCACCAATGGTCACTGAATGGCTAGTTTGATCAGGAATGACCGACACAATGATGCCATCGGACGGCTCTCGATGGGATTGGATGGGTCATACTAGACAGGATCAATTGAACACGTCAACTCGTCTATCCGACATGGACAACCATGAGTAGTTTTGCGCAAATCAAATGTGGCCTGTGGCCACTCCTCTTGATCCCACAGCCAAATTATCTAAGGATCCTCATGGTCAACCCTCTCATGAGCACACATATAGATCTATTGTAGGAAAATTACTTTGGCTAATTCATACTAAGCTAGATTGAGCATACTCAACGTCATTGTTTTAATTAGTATTTCAACGCACGTAAAATGTCACATTGGATAGCTTGCTTGCATGTGCTGAGATATGTCAAGTATACCTATTCATATGTACTAATATATTGTCATGGTTTGGATTTGCAAGGTTATACCGATTCCAACTAGGTAGGAGATCTCAATACCTCGTATTCCCAACGTGGATTCATCTACACTTTGGGTACAACTCCCATTTCATAGTCTAGCCATAAGCAAGAGATGGTGGCTACTTCCACGGCCGAGGCAAAGTATCATGTCCTCTTTGATGGCACCACAGAGGTTGTGTACCTAAGAAGCTTATAAGTGGCACTTCAGTTTCCATGTGGCACTCCCAAAATCACCTTCTACAAACAAGCAAAGTGCTACCACACTAGTTGGTAACCCCATCATCATTCCATGGAGGACACACGTTGGTGTATACTTCCACTTCACCAAAGAGTACGTTAAGCAAGGCACCATCCGCCTACCATTTGTGCCTTCATCTAACAATTTTGCACGCATATTGGCTGAGCCAGTCAATAAACCAATCTTACAATACTTGCTACCTTGAATAAGCATGGGTGCTCCCTCCCCTTTTACTTCAAATTGATGGGGAGAGGGGGTTTCCTCAACTTTCCCTTTCACTTTGAGGGGAAGTAACTTTCTTCTCTTAGTAGTGACAGGATTTTGTTTACATCTTGCTTCATAGATATCATTGTTTCTGTATACTATATGATCATCCTCATCATTAAGATTACTATGATTCTAAAAGGGTGCTTGGGCAATTGAACAATCCCCTTGCAAAGACATTGTCCAAGTGACACCATTGCATAGCATTTTGCATGAGCATGACGTTTTGCATTGCTTTTTGCATTTTCCCATGCATTGGCATTCTATTATTATAAACATATATCTCTATACATTTATCCCTTTTCAATCAAAGTCTGGACACCTCTAGACCTACCATATTCGTAGTGCCTACCATGGCAATCTCCAGAAGCAATGTCCTTAATTCTATTCTCTATATACTCCCCATATCTTTTCTTCATCACTACCATATTCGTAGTACCTACCATGGCAATCTCCAGAAGCAATGTCCTTAATTCTATTCTCTATATACTCCCCATATCTTTTCTTCATCATCGGCATCCACGCGTGCTCAAGATAGCTTGTCTATTTTGTGATGTATTGGGTCTAACCATTTCTTTCTTTCTCTTCTTAAGATACAAATTACTTGATAGGACGAAAACAATCAATCAAACAATCAAAAAACAAAAAGAAACAAAACTTAATAACAATAATAATAATAACAAGGACAAGATTCAAAGTGGCTCTACCTGTAGTGGGCAACAAACTCGTCGATGACGCGATTGAAGTGGATCCACACAATGGAGCTCACACACACACACACACACACACACACACACAGAGTATCTCTCTCTCTCTCACACAACCAGGGTTTCAAATAAGCTTCCCCTTGCTCTCATAGCCCCCCCCCCCCCCCCCTCACAAGGTTCTCGCCACTCCTGCCCCCTCGCTTGTCGACCTCAACCCCCTTAAGCACTCCTTCCTTTTTTCCCTAATTTGTGCCCTGTTTGGCCTATTTCACAATAACAAACCCTACGCTTTTCCAACCGATCTCTTAACCTTAACCTACTCTAAACGCAACAAGAATCGAAAGCAAAGTACAAATTGGGCAGTTGGCGGGCACCACATTGTCCGATCATTGCCCAGTTCTCCTGACACTAGATCCCCCAGCATTTGCCCTAGATACACAATCTTGTCGGATCCCTGACTCATTCTATAGGAGGGAGGAAGTGACGAGACAGATAGAGCTGATTTGGACAAGAAAGTGGGGCAGGAGGGGCCAAATCGCAGAGGAGATTGCAGAGGCCCTAGTTGAGTCGAGCAGAATCTGCCAAGAGGCAGCCATACAGGCCAAGCAGTAGAGCTGGGAGGAGGAGAGAGCACTCCAACGGAACCTTGCAGCCACGCAGAGATTATTACATTAGGCACCAGGGGATCCCACTCTCCACGCAGAGGAGGTGTGTTCGCGAGCAGCCATTGTTGGCCTAGAGGACAGGAGCTCTGAGTTCTCTTTCCGTACCTCAGCAGCTTTCTAGGCGCGGAAGGGGGACACGATGTGCAAGGAGTTTTTTCAGGTATACCAGCCTCGCACCTCAAGAGAGCAGATACGCAGCCTCCGAGATCAGTATGGGAGGACCCGTTCTAGCCCAAACAAGGTGATGGAGATTGCCACCGACTACTATAGTCGCCTCTTCCAGCAAGAGACAGCCTCAGCTAGAGGACAGCGGTGTAGACAGTAGGTCTGGGATAACATCCCGTCCCTCGTCACAGAGGAGAAGGGATGCTCCCTCCTAGCCCCCTTCACAGAGAAGGAACTAGAGGAGGCTTTCCATACACAGAACGGGTAGAAATGCCCGAGAGAGAATGGCCTCTCTAAGGCTTTCTTCATAAGGGAGCAATCGTGGCCACTCTTTTACCTTCTCTCCACATGCTTTTGCCAATGCCACACAATAGGTGGATGACCTCTTTTACTTTTTCCATTTCCTTCAAGGTTATAGGCTGAAGTTAAAGCAAGCTTTATCCCCACTCATGCAAAGAAATCATGAGCTTCATTTGCATCCAACTCATCCCTATTTGCTTTAATTTTTCCCACACAGCCATACCGACAAAAGATCTCTTGTAAGAGAAAGACCATCAACCGGTAATTTGGAACCCCAAGGTCAAGGACCGGGAAGGGGTACAGATCGGCAAGCGCCCCCACATCCAGTGGGGTGGTTGGGAGGCTGACCCGGCTCGTACCATCAGAACATGGCGGGAGGTGTACAGGATGGCGGACGAGGAGGTGTTGCAGCAAGTATCAGGTTGCCAGCGAGGCGTGGAGCTAAGGAGAAGGGAGATAGATGCAATGATACCTCAGGAGTGGCTTGCTCCCCCGATCCAAGAGCCAATACAGGCCCGGGAGTTATGGGCCGCTAGGTTTTCACCAACAGGCATCCCCCTATAGGTGGCAGGAAGAGTGGGTGGCACTCCACCTGGGACCTTTTTCACAGTGCAGGAGGGGGGGCGTCTAGCTCTTGACAAAGGGCAGCAAGACGAGGGGATAGCAATCCTTTCATGGAAGAGGATCCGGGTGGTTGGTCTTCAAGGGAAGACATATCAGCTAGACCCTTTAGTCTTTTGGCAGGAGCTCAAGGAGTGGCGCCTCTGGATCTGGGAAGGAAGGCCATTTGATGAGCTGGAGTGGGATCCGAGAGAGTGGCTTTGGCCAACCTCTATGGTCGCCAAGAAGCCACCGAGGTTCCTAGAGTACACCGCCAAGATTGGCAGACACGTACTGATGCAGGAAGATATGGATTGGGCGCCGTCACGTAGCAGGCACTGGGCAAAGCACAGCATCACGGAGCCGTTCCGTCGGACCTTCTAGCACCGCCTATGGGACAGCTAGAGGCCAAGGAGGGTATCATATTTTTTATGGCTGGTAGCATATGGAGGCTTGGCGGTGGGAAGCTGGCTTGCCCAGATGCAGAAGGAGGGGGTTTATAAGTGCTGCACACAGCAGTCTATGGAAACCCCAAAGCACTGCCTTTGGTCGTGTAAGGTGGCACAGCTCGTGTGGAGAGGAGTATGCCGCATCCTTCACCGCATAGCACCCAGTCTTGGATGTATCTCTTGGGGTGCTTCCTGCTGGCAGGCGGTCAGCCAGGGCCGTCACCTTCTGTATGAGGCCGAGATGCAGGATACGATATTCATTATCAAGGCAGGGTCGTGCGCAGTGGTGGATTTAGAGGCTCTACCCATCCGCCAAGTACTGGAGCCCACAGCAGACTGCTCTAAGGATGGGAAATCATAGGGAGTCTTACTGGTTGGCATATCTGGAAGGCGCGGTGTCAAGTGGCTTTCAGCGGAGAGAGACTTTCAGTACAGACGACATTAGCGAAGCTCTAGACCTCCGTCATCCACTCCCTTCGAGGCCGATGGGATCAAGTGCAGGGCTAGTCCAGGGCTCGTCAGGAGCTCCGAGGTCATTTCATGCGCACTTGGGGCGGCCAGGACCTATTCTTCGTGATGCAGGCAGGCAACCCCAGATGGCGATACACCCCTCCCCCCTCCATGGCTTCTTGCCCCTATCCCCCCCAGACCGCCTTGAGAGGCTTGTATATATGATGTATCTGTGACTTTCACCAGCTCCAGCTTGGTCTATTGAGCATGAGCACTTCTTTGTATTCAGGTCTTTTCTAAAGTGATATAATTAGCCACACTTTATTTGCAAAATAAAGACTCGTGAGCATTTGTACTTCATGCATCCAAACATACAAGAGGAGGCCCCTCTAGAGAATTTATAAAGAGACTAGAAGCAAGCACGCTCGACTATCTTTTAGGGACCTTATCTCTCATCCTCGACATACAGTCTTTCACAGTCTCCCCTCATCCACTAGCAGTGGTAGCCCACCATGCTTACCTACAATTTACCATCACCTACAAACATGATGCGATCCCTCTAGTGAGTAGCCACCAAAGGTTTCCCAAATATCGCTTCACCAAACTAATAGTGAGTGCCTACTCAGATCACATCTATTGGAGCCTGCAGGAGATGGATCCTCACATACCCCTGGAGGAGCTTTGGAGGTTTGTTGCATTCGCGAATCCTCAATGTACAATACCCACTCCAACAAGAGCAGGCAAAAACACAAACCTCCCCTCCTTGAACATTCCTTGTATCACAAATACCTCGGACACTTGGTTTGTTCATTGGGTTCATTCTTGATTCACTCATTCATTCCCAGTCTTCACTTAAGTTCTAATAGTTTATTTTTTGGCCAGGTTCACATGTTGTTTTCTCTACAAAAGTGTAGTGTATCCTCACACATATTAGTCTAACACAGTTAACAGGTAGGGACTTTTACAAGGCCATTGTTTAGGTGCATCTCAATATTTCAAAAGTGAATACCCAGCTTTCTGCAACCTTCAATATAAACCATGATCAACATTTCCAGGATTTTGTGGGTCATTCTTCAATGAAGATCCCCTTTTAAGGACTTATTGCATATAAAGAAAGGGTATTTATTAATATCCTTTGAACACATATTACATAGATGATTTCTTATAGGTGGACCCCCTGGGTGCAACATGACTAGTCACAATCTGACAAAAATCAACACAATTTTCGATAGAGAGACACAAGTAGAAAGAGAGAAAGAGAAATCTATATTATAGTTCCAGTCACAACATCAGATTGTGCTGGATTCAGTCAAGAAACCCACAGTATATTGAAACAAGCAGTGACTTTTCTAAGTGAAATAAAAAAATTTGAGACGTCATCATAGAATAATCATGCAAGAGAATGTAAAATATTTTTAGAAAGGCCACAATTAGAGATACGCATACTAAGCCGATTTCTCAGTATATGTTATTTGGTTCTAAAAAGGCTTCCTGGAATTCTCTGGCTTGGCATGTTTCTGTAAGAGGACAACACATGTGCACTGGAGTAGTGCTGAAGTCCCTTCTTTTGAGAATGCAAATTTGCAACCAGATGCACGAAACACAAGTCTCTATGAGAAGAGCTTCTCCCTATCCACCATTTGTTGATTGTGTGGGAATACTATTTGATGAGAGCTAATCATCAAATTTAAAGACACAAAAGCAAAACTTTATTGCTTTCTCTCACTTTCTCTTAGCCCCCTCCCCTTCCTTTGCTGCCTGCCCTGCTGAGGAGCTCCTTACCACAAGCAGCTAAAAGGTCAATGCTCACACAATTTCAATCATCTGCCTATTTCAAAATGCAAACCACACATCAAGCCTTTGAATGCATTACATGATTTTCCGGCTGAAATTTTACCTTGATACTTTACACAATCCATTAAACTGAGCATCACCATTTACCTGTCTAAGAAGAGTCAATATAGCAGATTTTGTACAAAGTGAATACCTTTTCCTCCATTTGATTGCCAATTGCTAACAAATTTGCAGGGAACGGTCTTGTATTATTCACACCTTCCATAACCATCTTCAATGACTTCATAGTCCTAGTAAGATCAGCGGTATGAGCTTTCAAAGCTTGGATGATGCTGGTGACATAACGCTTTTCTGTGTATGCACAAAAAGGAACTTATTCACACAACAACAGCAAAAGATCACACACACTCCATCCAAGCCACACTTTATCTTACCTTCAGTGTGAATCATTATCACTTCCCAACTAACATTAGCCACTTCCATAGCTGCTACTGATGCAGCTTTAGCTGCACTTGCAGCTGCCAGTGCAGCCTCTTCAGCCACCTTTCTCTGTGATGCTATCATTGTGGCACAGTCATCTTCCCAAACTACCCCTCGTATCCATGATTTCAATTTAAAAATGTATCTCTGGGGAAAAAAACTGTGCTTTAATTGCAGACTTTCTTATAACTGCAAATACCCTTAATATGGATTTATCTAAGAGATCAAACAACACCTTTAATAGAAGTCCAGTTCCAGTGTAAGCTCCTAGTAGAAAGGCCAATGTCAAGATCATGCGTGACCATCGTATCATTGGTTGAGCTCTAGCAACTGGCAAACATGTGGCAGGAACCATCTGATATGCAGCCCCCTGATATGTTGGCACAAGAGATGTGCTTGAGACTAATCCTTCATTAGAAGACCTGTCTGAGATGCAAATCAGGATTCAAAAACGTGAGATGTTGCTCTGATTAGGAAGATGACAGAAAAATTATTTGTACAACAGATACAGACATGACACCTCATAAGAGAGCAAAACAAGCACATCTCAAGTTAAAAGTTTTCAAGGTGCTCATTGTGTGACATGTAATGAAAAATGACTAAAAATTTTGGTATGGTTTATACACTTTAAAAACATAACAGTAAAATTACTATCTGCATGATAGTAATTGCCATAATTTCTGCAGTCTGCAACATAAATGAGAGACCATGGTACAGATGTCAGAAAACTGAAAAGGCATACAAGGTCAATTTTAAAGATGTCTTTAGAAGCTATGCAGGATGGATGTGCTTCCAAACAGGTCATCTCTACTCCTCAACATCCTGCTTCACTTTATAAAAAGAAGGTATGGTCAGGTTCATTTGTGTTGGGAGTTGTGCACAGTCAAAACCTCCATCTCAGAGTTAGGTTGGTAATATAGCTCCAAGTTGGCTCACAGTACTTTCTACGAATCTGCTGCCGTGGAGCAAGATCAAGCCACCATGAGGGAGAGCTTGGAGGGCAACAAGACTTCTGGATGCATACATTATAAGCACTATGGTGCTTTTGAATCAACAACATACATGAAATGAACACTCATTTTGTTTGCCTTACACACCCACCAATTGGGTACTTTCCCCATTTAAAAGAGAAAAAACAAATGATTGCTAGAATAATCAATGGTTAGTTAAAAGGACTGATAGTTCGGCAATGCCTAGATGTGAAAATTTTACAAACACCTTCATGTGAGCCTTCACAGAAATTTGAGCAACATTAAAGAAGTCATATCAGCCAAGAAGCTTTGACAAGCATTAATATGCTATTCTTGTCTTTCTAAATCAAAATCTTTGCTGCAACATGCAATGCTATGACTTACAAAGACTGTACCAACAAGTATTTCCCCTTCATGATGGTCCAAATTACAAGAGCAAGTATTTCTTTTTCTCGGTATCTATCTGAACATGTACACTGTATAAAGATGGCCATGTCAAGTGCAAACATAGCCAATGTACCAAACATTAACAAAAAGAGAGCAGCGATCCTGATCAATATCCTAGTGTCACAAGGACGTGAATTTTTAACTTAATGCTCCTTGAATACTCAAGTTCTAACACTTAAGTTGTGCACATGTCAAATGCACATGATGATGACAAACAATCCTAGCTTTGGCAATGGGTGACATTTGGTAGAAGTTGTTGGGGACATATCTAGGTTAGCTCTTGGTCACGGATGTTCAATTTTCCCTTGGAAATGACTTTTGGTGTCATAGGGGTTAGACATTTAGAGTATCTAATGCGAATCGAATTATACCCACTTTTCACATCAATACAGCTGAATATGGGTGCCCCTTATAATCTATCCATAACATCATTGATATGAGGGATCAAAAGCAAATTTTTATCGTGATTTTTTTCAAAGCACGTTAGTCAATGCACATGCACCATGATCCATCCTTTTTCTGAATCAATAGCACTAGAGAACAAAAGGGAGATGAGCTGGGCTGAATCAGCCCTTTTTCAACCAGCTCATTCACTTGACTCGTTATCTCCTCTTGCTGGGCTACACTTACCCTTTAGGGTGGCTTACTAGAAGGGCTACTTCCAAGGATAAGATCTATGCCAAGATCTTCCAGCCTTTCAGGCGGTAGCTATCTCGATGATGATCAAGAAAAGCAATTTTTGAGAAAATTTCAAATAGATCGTCGGTTATGAACCATTTCTAGAAAACCAATTGAAATTCAACCCACGTCTCGAACTTTGGACTAGCCCCATCACCAAGCATACAGCTTCCCTTGAAGCATGACCCACATCAATCCAATGTGATGCGCACCATCTAACTAATATAAATCAAAGTACACCATCCATTCGGCCAACTCGAATTGATATTTGTCTCATCACATTTTTTATTTTTCCTTGTGAAGGGATTAGATTGGAATCTTCAAAAAAAGGGAGAGCGCATGGCTCAATGGGTTGCCATTGCATCTCTTTAAGCTACACTTGTGGAGCTACCACTGGCAAAGAATCTACCTTTCACATGATGAAAGAAGAGCCTTCATGAGACCCATGCATATGCTCAAGATTGGGAGAAGTCAAATGAACAATCTCCATGCACTAGGAAAAGGTGCAAAAATGACATGCGATACTCTTCTAACTTAGATATGTTCCAAACATTTTCATTATCAACCTTATTTTTAGTGAAAAGCAAGAACGTTGAAAGGTGATTTTTCATTACTTTAGAAATGGCAACAGCCAATACAACACGGACAAATGTATCAATCACTACATGCACATGATGGCACCAAGACATGCCAAGCAAGATATCAAAACCCTCAAGTGATGCAATGAAAAACTCTTCATCCACATATCTTTGAACGTGCAAACCAAGCTTTCCAATGAGCAATGTGACAAGCTCTGCTTAACCCTTGCATCCCATACTAACTTCTTTCATGGGTCCCATCTCATCCTTTCTAATGTCTAGACAAGCTACCACGTCCTTGGAGATAAAATTGGCTCATGCCCATTATCAAAGAATATCAATGCATGTTGATCTCTAATTTTGCCTCATGCTTGCATAACTTAGAAGCATCATCGTTGGGTTGATCACTAACAGCATCTAGCACCAAAGCAACAAACGTTTCAAGCTTCTTTCCCTTGGCATCTCCCTTATTTTGTGATTTTAAAGTTGCTGCCTACTGAGATAGTCCTTAGCCATGTGACCCTCCTGTTCACAAACAAAGCATTTATTTGCAACCGTTCATTCACTTCATTGTCTAGCTGTTTTTGAGCCCTTTCCTTGCAGTTTTGACCTCTTTTCAACCTGATTTTCAGATTTGCCGCTTTTCTCAACCCTTTAAGACTTCTTATTCAACTTCTCATCCATGCCTTGGAAGCCTAAATCTTTCCCACGTAGCAAAGCATCAGCTGTATTAGCTATTTCTATGAGCTGAGACATGCTAGATTCATAAATTTAAGGCAAAAATCCCTAATTCCTTTAGGCAACCATTATACATACTTTTCCACTTGCTCATAAAGAAAAAATCGACAATAAGAAGTCACTAGTAGCAAGTGTTATGTTCCTGGACATCCAGATGGGCGCTAGTAGCATTGGTCACACTTGTTACAAAGTGACTTAGTGTGAATGCACTAAGAACACTTCAAGGTTAGGGAAGCCGAGTCCTATTTATAGGACTCAACACCCTATTATGCACATTCATTATGTGATCACCACTCTTGAACCCTTGACCCGTTCGTCAATGCATCTCCACACAGGGATGGTATGGACTACTGGTATGGGATGCCAACCCTTGGGATGTGGACGTGACCCAAAGTGTTGCTAGCTCCTAAGTTCAGGGATGAACTCATTTGGCTCTTTGGCTGGGAGGTGAGTCTGATGTCCAATCTCTTTTTATGGTGAGTTTGGCTTGCATAGTGTCTCGTATGTTGGTCATATTCTAGGGGGGCGTTTCATTGGTATCACAATCTCAACCTGCAATTGGATGGGAGATTCAATGATGTGCACAAAACCGCTTTTGCTCATGAAACCATGATGGTTCACGCCTAAGAGATATGCCTTTATCTCGATAAGGGTGGTATGAGACACTGTTGGCAGAAGGGGCATGCATGAGAGATACATGTTACAAGTGATGGGTACCATAGCAAACTATGTTTTTCGTTTTGTACCAATGCTTGGGTTTTTTGTTGCAGTGATACTTGTGCGAAAGATTTTTGATGATTTTTTATTATTGGAGTTTGGGAGCTACCAATCTAGGGCTATGGCAGACCATTGTTGCAAGCCAAAATCTTGTAGCCTTGATAAGCATTAGAGTTTTGGTCAACACAAATTCCTATTCTTTTAGTATTTAATATCAATGTTATTGTTAATTTAAATATTAGTGTGATATTAATGTTTTAGTAGATATGTCAATTCATGGTTGAGTCTGTGCATGTCAGTGGGGCCTGGGGCACCAAACCATTGTGAGAGAGCGCAATGGAAGAAGGAACATGAACACACACACACACACACACACACACACAGAGAAAGGAAGCAAAAAATGAAGGAAGAAATACTGCACTGACTGAAATGAATACTGAATACAAAGTTGTGGACTGATCGGTCCCTGCACGCAGCCCGGAGCGTCAATGAGGGCACCAAATCAGGCTGATGATGATGGCAACATAGAAGATGGAGGAAGATAATGGAGTCGGGGTGTGCACCTGTAATGGAAGGAGGAAAGATGATAATATAGCTAACTGCCAAGTGGGAAATGGCTATAAATAGCCCAAAAACCCAAAAAACTGGCCGACCTGAAATTTGAGGCCAAAAATATGCCCGACCAGCATTTAATGCTGGTAAAAATGCCATGAATGCTCAGAAAAGTCCCAAAAAGGATGGACAATGTCCGGCAAGTGAGGCAGGCTGAAGAATGTAGAAACTACCCTGAGAAATGCACATAAAACCTCGACTAGAGGAGAAAATGCACTAAAATGCAATAAACTGAGTGCTCTAGAGTGAGCTACCCCCTCCATCAAAACAAGTGATAGACAAGTCAGAGCTCCTAAAGTCCTTGTCTGACTCAGATTAAGGCTCACAGGCAGGAGATGACAAGGCATGACAAACATGACTGCTAACAACCCCCTCTCAAATCCTAGATGTGGCGGGAGGCCAAGGGAGAAACGGATCCTGGGGTGGCAAGAGGAATGCCAAGGTCGATGAAGTCCATCAATAAAGATTGCCGATGAAGAAGCTCCTCACGATTCTGGAAAACCCCCTCTGAAACACCAGGGGCCAGGAAATCCATAGCCGCAACACCGAGATCGTCCCCCTTTGAAAGGGATGGGGGGTACGAGGAAACCACTGGAGGAGAGGGTGGGGGATAGGAAGGAACCTGTGGAAAATAGGGCGCACAAGCAGGAACGGGTGTAGCAATGGACAACTACGTCAAAGAACCCTGCATAAGAGAAGGGGAATGGAGCTTGTAAAGCCCGCTCTCCTACCAACCTGTCGCAATAACAACCCCTGTAGAAGAATCCTCAATACAAACGGCCTACTCGGTGAAGACAACCTGGGTGCCAAGCCTAGTAAGGCCATAGACTGAGCGGAGGGGAAAGCCCAAGTCCAGAACATAAAGAGCCTCTGAAAGGGAGCTCAACCGGCGGCGGTTGGGAAATGAAGGCAAAGTGCCAACACCACAAATAGGCACTGAAACAATGTCACCAACAGTAACTAAACCCTCAAAAGGGTATAGATCTTGCAACAAATCACCTCGGGGAGTCATATGACTAGAAGCTCCACTATCCACCAACCAAGGTCTCTCAGAAGATGAGGCAACCACTAAAGAAGACTCCTCCAAGTCAACAATATGAAGGAACACTGACTCAAGGGTAACCGCTAGAGTAGAGGTAGAAGACTCGGATGTTTTAGCTCCATCCGTCACTCCCGAACGAAGGTAAGGATACTTCTTCCAACATTTCTCCTCTAGATGTGTCCCCTTCCCACAGTATGGACATTTAGGCTTCTCTGAGTCGGAGTCAGAACCTGAAGAACGGTCCTCTCTTTTAGCTTGTGACTTCCCTTTCTTCTCTGTCCCCCCTCCCAAACCTGCAACAAAAGCTTTGATGGAGGTGGATCCATTGGCTACCTCTTTAGCGCACTCGTCATGCTCCAAAACAAGCGGAGCAAGCTTCTCCCATAGAAGCTTCTCACAGGTCCTCAATGTAAGAAGGCTGATATAGAAGACATCAAAATGGGAAGATGGCAGCTGAGTCAAAAGAATCATGGCCATATCCTTGGAAGAGATCATCCTGCCAAGGGACATGAGCTCATCCCTCATGTCCTTCAACCTGTTGATATGATCCTTCATGGAAGAAGAATCATCAACAGCGAGCATCCGCCATTTCTTCTCAAGAGTAATCCAATGGGTAAATGTCTTCTAATGGTACAAAGAAGCAAGCTTTGTCCACAATTCCGCTGCTTTCCACAACCTACACACATGTACTAGGACAGAATCCTGTAAGCTCATAAAGAGTAAAGATCGAGCTTTCGAGTTGAGCCGATCCCATAAGGCTGCACGATCCATCAATGATCCAACGGTGAGATCCTCCACTAGACGGGGAATAGGGTGGGTAACAAACTCCCAAAGATCGAAGGTATCAAGGATACACTCCACCTTACACGACCAAAGCGAGTAGTTGGAACCATCAAGCCGTTCTTCTTTGGGCAAAGAAGAGAGTACGGGCACCTGTATAGAGGGTGCCATGGAATGCATATGAAGGCCAACAAAACGAGCCTTCTGTGAAACATAAAGAGAACAACGGGGAATAGAGGGATATCGTACAAATGGGCTAGATGACCTCTGATCGTTGCGTAAACTAGCACGAAAGTCTCTCTGCCTCTCAAAGGAAGGAATAGAGACCTCATCCTCTAAGTCAGCAAAGAACTAGTGATAAGACATCTTAGTATATATCTGCAATCACCAAACAATCTGCAACCAGTAGACAATCAAGATGAGGCCACCTACGTCAGAAAAGACCCAAAAGATGTTGCCTGCAAGAGGAGAGAGAAAATGCTGCCGCCTGGAGAGAAAAAAACTGTCACCTATCCTCCAGATGATGACGCCTCCTCCTCTGCTGATGTGGACAACCTCTTGTTGGCTGCATTTGATGCAAACACAGGCTGCAAACACCTAGAAAACTGTCGCCTACTCCTGATGCTGCAAAACAACAAAATGCAAGTATGGAAGGCTGCGTTTCAGCCTGGACAGCACCGCCAGGGGTTGGAAAGGAGGGAAGAAGGGCTGCACTTGATGGTGTCCTCCTCTACAATGGAAGCTCTCCTTCGTGCTCTCAATATGACTGTCACATGCTGATTTATGCCCGCTTAATGCCGGTTATGCTTTGACAATCAATGGGACTTGGTGCATTCATTTTGCCTATAGTTTGCTCTCATTGTACCTGGCTGTAATTTATTACAGCAAGCAGTTATGCATGGACTGACGTGGAATTTTCATGCTGAATCATCCTGATTTTATGTACTTTTGATGATACTTGGTAGGTAGGATCATTAGCTATCAGTTTGTGGTGATTTTGCCTTGGTTTTTTTGGTATTTTGGCTGTTTACAGCAAAAAACAGCAAGCAGTTTTAAACTGTCTGTACCATTTTGGACTGCAATATGGCATCTTCTTCCACTGACAATGCTATCTTCAACATTATTAAGCTTGATAGTACGAATTATGTCTATTGGAAGGGCCAAGTTTGGCAAGTATTGGTGCAGAAATCTCTAATCAAGCCACTAAGGATGCATGGCGAGCAGCCTAAAACTATGACTAATGACGAATAGGATGAGCTTGATGAGTTATGCAAGTCCACCCTCATCTTGTCTCTCACTGAATAGATGCATTATAATGTGGTTGAGGAAGGACAGAGTGCTTGGCAGCTTTGGAATAAGATCAAGAAACTCTATGACAAGAAAAGTCCGGCAAGTCAGATGTATTGGCTGAAGCAGCTTATGGACCTGCGCATGAAGGATAATATAAAAATGTCTACTCATTTGAGCCAGTTCCATGCTATTCTCAAGAACTATGAGGTTACTCTATTGTTTTTGCTTGGGACTCTTGAGTGAGTCATGGAATGTATTCTGCACTGCCTTATGTGCTCTTGCTACTATTTGGACTTGCCCAATGTAGAGAGTGCTTTTCTGCAAGAAGAGATCAACCGTAAGAACTTGGACGCCTCTCGTGTGTCACATGCTTTGACTGTTAGAGGCAGAGATAGTAATGGAAAGAATGATAGTGGGTATGGACATGGCAAAGACTCGCAGAAGTCTAGGTCTAAATCGCGTGGTAAGTCGCGCAGCAAGTCTCGTGGGAGAAATGCTAATGTCACATGTCATCATTGCGGCAAGAAGGGTCATATACGCCCACAGTGTCATGAGTTGTGTAATGAGAAACACAACGAGATGGGAAAAGACAAAGTATAGGAAAAGTCCTCTAATCGCAGCACGGTACCTGCGAAATTCAGTGTGAAAATAGAGGAAATCAATGTCATACAAACTGATGACTCCAATGGGGAGTACATACTTACAGCTAGTTCTTGTGATGCTACGTCGTTGACCGAGGTTCACTCTATGTATACGCAATGTTGGCTTTTGGATTCTGGTGCTTCATTTCATGTTACACCATGCCGTGAATGATTTCACTCCTACCGCATTGTCTCTCGTTCAATTCGCTTGGATGATGACACATCACTTGCTATTGTTGGCATTGGGGATGTACGGCTACATTTCTCTACTAGCAGTACTTTTCTGTTACAAGATATACGTCATGTACTTGCGCTTACACGCAGTCTTATGTCTGCAAGGCAGCTTAATGATGCTAGATTTCATGTTTCATTTGGAAATTCTACCTGGAAGATCACCCGTGGCAAACTTGTACTTGCTAGAGGTGCCAAGGTTGGCAACCTCTATCCTCTTGTAGTTGATGGGTCCTCTGTTAACCATGTTTTGTCATTTGTTCCATCCCACATGTATCTCTTTGGCATATCCGTTTGGGCCATATGTCCTTGAAGAGAATGAAAATGCTTTTTTGCATAAGAAGTCTGGTAGAACATGCATGAGTAAGCCCCTAGCATTGGTACATTCAAATGTCTGTGGGCCCATGTCCTATCAGTCTATGGGTGGTACAAAGTATTTTGTGACATTCATTGACGATTTTTCGCGTGAAGTCTGGGCTTGCCCCAATAAGCTTAAGTCAAATGTCTTGGTTGTGTTTCAGAGATGGCTTGCATTGGTTGAAAACCAGACTAGATATAGGCTGAAATGCCTAAGGACTAACAATGGGGGAGAATATGTATCACGTGCCTTTGAGCAGCTATGTGACGAGAGAGGTATTAAGTATCAGTTGACTGGCCCCTATACCCACCTCAGAATGGTTTGGCGAAGCAGATGAATAGAACAATCTAAGAGCGTGTACACGGTATGCTTAGCCATGCAGGTCCACCACAGAGCTTTTGGACTGAGGCAGTTAGTACAGGTGTGCATGTTATCAATAGATCACCTTCTAGTGGTTTGGATTTCCACGTTGCAAAGGAGGTATGAACTGGGAAACCTCCGTCTTATGCGCATCTACGTGTCTTTGGATGTGAGGCATTCTACCATGTGCCCAAGGACAAGCGGACTAAGTTGGATCCTAAGAGTATCAAATGCATTTTCCTTGGCTATAGAGATGCAAGTGAGATGGGTTACTGCCTCTGGGATCCGCAGGTGCGGAAAGTCATCCGCAACCATGATATCGCCTTCCATGAAGACAAGATGCATAGGCAGCCTGAGAAGGTGGTAGAGATACACAAGGTTATATCCCAGGAGGAGCCATGTGCTCCTACACAGCCAGTTGGACAGCCTGCAGCAGCAGTTGGTACACATGGCCAGGGTGTTGGGCAGGATGCTAGACATGCAGCAGAGCCTGCAGTGAGACGGTCTACTAGAGCTAGACGTCCACCTGATAGATTTGAGCCCTTGATGCATTATATCTTGGTTACAGATGTAGAAGAGCCTCTCACCTATGATGAGGCTATACGCAGGGGTGAAAGTCACTCCTGGGAGAGGGCTACACAATCTGAGATGGACTCCTTGCATAAAAATATGACTTGGGATTTTGTTGTATTGCCTCAGGGAAAAATGGCTAGGCTATGCAAACAAATATACAAGCTGAAAAGTATCCCTGGACACCCCAAGCCGGCTTATAAGGCAAGACTTGTTTCTAAGGGTTTTAAATAGAAGCATGGACTTGACTTTGATGAAGTCTTTTCTCGTGTGGTCAAGATGACCATCATGCTTGGTTTTAGCCTTAGTCGCATAACTTGACTTGGACATATATTAGATGGATGTCAAGACTGCATTCTTACATAGGGATTTTCATGATGAGATATACATAGAGCAACCTAAGGGCTTTGCAAAACCTAAAAGGAAGCACCTAGTGTACAAGTTGAAGAAAAGTCTTTATGGCTTGAAGAAGGCACCTAGGGAGTGATATCATAAGTTTGATGCCTTTATGCAATCAAAGGGCTACAGCAGGAGTGCTATGAATCCGTGTTTTTACAGGAAGAAAGCCCGTAATGGCTCATTGCTTATTTTGGTACTTTATGTGGATGATATGCTGATAGCAGGGAAAGCTCATAATGAGCTGGATGCTCTTAAATCTCAACTGAAGAAAAGCTTTGAGATGAAGGATTTGGAACAAGCCTCTCACATTCTTGATGTACATATTAAGCGCGACAGGCATTAGGGACTACTCTATCTCTCACAAAGGGAGTACATTCATAAAGTCCTTGAGCGTTTCCACATGCAGGACGTGAAGCCTATTGGCTGTCCATTATCTTCTTATGTGAAGGTTTCACAGGCCGATTCTCCGCAGACAGATGAGCAGAGAGCCGAGATGGCCAAGATCCCTTATGCATCAGCCATGGGCAGTTTGATGTATGCCATGATATCCACTCGTCCGGATATTGCCTTTGCAGTTGGTATTGTGGCACGCTATATGGCTACACCCGGCAAGAAACATTGAGATGCCGTAAAGGGTATCATGAGATACCTGAAGGGCACAACAGATATGTCTACTTACAATGGCAGCCAGGATACAAGAGTTGTGGGGTACACAGACTCCGATTATGCAAGACATGCAGATAGTAGAAAGTCCACTTCTGACTATGTATTCACCTATACTGAAGGTGCTGTCTCTTGGATGTCCAGGGTTTAGAAGTGTACAGCTCTCTCTACCACTGAAGCCGAGTATATTGCAGCCACTGAGGCTTACAAGGAGGCCATATGGTTGGGCCGTTTGGTTTATGACCTTGGAATTGATTCTATACCTACGCTGCATTCGGATTCTATGAGTATTATTCAACTAGCCAAGAATTCGGTCTTTCATGCGAAGATGAAACATATTGAAGTGAGGTATCACTTCATACGTGGGGTCGTCGAGGACCAGTCTCTTGACCTTGTCAAGATCTCCATTGATGAAAATCCTACAGATCTACTCACGAAAAGCCTCACTACTAAGCGCTTTGCCTTCCTCAGGAGATTAATGGGCATTGGATGAGATGACGTTTTTCCTCATCCTGTTGTACATGTGTACATTATACTGTCTTTTCTTTTTCTTTTGACTCCTCACTAAGGTAGATTCGCCTTTAAGTGAGAGGCTGTTGGGGGTAAAGGCGCTTTTGCCTAGCCGCCCGTGTATTACTACACTGATAATACCCGCCACTGCACACTGCAAGTGGCGGGCGCCCGTCACCGTTACTTTATTCTTTATTCTTTTAGTAACAGTTTGAATAAAGAAAGATGCAGTCACACATTGTGACTATTGGAGTTCCCATTTGGTCTCTTTCTCTTTCTTACTCTTGCTCTCCCGCCATAGCTCTTCCAAGTAAGTTTCGATCATTCTCACCTTTCAAGAAAGGAAGCAAAAAACGAAGTAAGAAATATTGCATTGACTGAAATGAATGTTGAATACAAAGCTATGGATTAATCAGCCCATGCACGCAGCCTGGAGCGTCAACGAGGGCTCCAGATCACGCTGATGATGATGGCAAAACCGAAGACGGAGAAAGATGACGGAGTCCGAGTGTGCACTTGCCAAGGAAGGAGGGAAGATGATAATACAACTAACTGCCAAGTAGAAAACGGCTATAAATAGTCAAAAAACCCAAAAACTAGCCGACCTGAAATTTGAGGCCAAAAATATGTCCGATCAGCATTTAATGCTGGTAAAAATGCCAAGAATGCTCGGAAAAATCCCGAAAAGGATGGATAATGTTCGACAGGTGAGGCACGCTGAAGAATGCAAAAACTACCCTGAAAAATGCACATAAAATCCCAACTAGAGGAGAAAATGCACTAAAATGCAATAAACTAAGTGCTCTAGAGTGAGCTATCTCCTCCATCAAAACAAGTGATAGACAAGTTAGAGCTCCTAAAGTCCTCATCTGACTCAAACTAAGGCTCACACGCAGGAGATGACAAGGCATGATAAACATGACTGCTAACATCCATTTCTTAGACTATTTAGGCATTTTATCTAGCATTTTGTGATGGTCGTTTTAGTATTTATTATTGGCCGACCTAACATCATTTATGGCATTATTTTTACCTATTTATGTTAGGCACTCCTCCACTACAATTGTATCATGCATCATCTGTCATTCATCATCCGATAGGTTCTGGTGGAGGGAGAGGAGCAAGTGCCCATGCCTTCATAGACGGTGACTATGCAATGAAGAAATGGAGGCACTATCTGTACGGTGCCAAACTTTTGATCTTGTCGGATCATGAAAGCATTAAGTGGCTTCATGACCAACCGGATCTACAAGGGCATAAAGCCAGATGGGCCGAACTCCTCCAAGAGTTCGACTATGAGATAAGATATAGAAAAGGAAAGTACAATATAGTGGCTGATGCGCTCAGCAGAATGCCCATCATAAATGAATTAAGTTTTACTCAGTTCATTTCCGATTTGCTCGAATCCTTAAAAGGGAAATGCCAGGTTGATCCGGCATATTCCAACAAATGGGAAGCAATAGAAAATAGGGATCCAAATGGAAGGGTCTCCATTGAGGAACGAACATCTGAGGATGTTCAACAAGGAAATGGAGCATCAGGGGTTGCTCAAATGGGATTCAAGTGGAAGAATTTTACCATTGATAATGGTTATTTACTCTACAAAGGTAGGGTATGTGTCCCAAAAGATGAAGAAATAAGGAGCCAGATACTCTTTGAGTGTCATGATACCCCTAGTGCGGGACATCTAGGAGTTAATAAGACTTATAGTCTTATTAAAAGGCAGTTCTATTGGCCTGGAATGAATAAGGACATCCTTGACTATGTGGTCAAATGTAATAAATGCCAAGTCAATAAAGCTAAAAGATTGAAAATGCGAGGACTTCTCCACCCATTAGAGATTCCTTCGGGAAAATGGGAGAGTATCTCCATGGACTTTATTGTCACATTACCCAGGACACAGAGGGGGTACGACTCTGTGTGGGTGATTGTGGATAGGTTAACCAAAATGGCTAGGTTTATTCCAACTTCCACTGATGTTAAAACACCAGAATTTGCTAGATTATTCATAGAGAACATATACCAATTGTATGGCCTTCCGGCAAGTATAGTTTCTGATCGGGATAGAAAATTTGAGTGTCAATTTTGGCGTGCTGTATTTAGGAAGTTAGATACTAAACTTAGCATGAGTACGGCGAAGCATCCACAAACAAATGGGCAAACTGAAAGGGTTAACCATATCCTTGAAGATATGTTAAGAGCATATGTAAGTAAAAGGCAAACTAATTGGGAATAGTATTTACCGATAGCAGAGTTTGCATATAATAGTGCCAAGTACTCTTCCACTGGATATAGTCCATTTATGCTAATGTATGGGTTTCAGCCCAAAGCTCCTGTGTGCAGGAAAAGGTTCAGGCAGCAAAGGATTTTTTGGAGGATATGAATAGTATGTTAAAATTTGCTCAAGAAAATATTAAGAAAGCTCAAGACCGAGCTAGAGCTTATGCAGATCCTCACTGAAGAGACATCTCCTTTAAGAAAGGGGAATTGGTCTATCTTTAGGTGCCTGAACAAACTAAAACCATGAAAACGGGACGATGTCCAAAGCTTTCACCCAGTTATTGTGGTCCTTTCACAATACTTAAGAGGGTGGGGAAACAAGATTACAAGCTCCAACTGCCTGCTGGTAGTAAAATACATCCAGTTTTCCATGTAAGTAAGCTAAGAAAGAAGTTGGGTGATATGGATAATCTAATCTTAAATGATAACATTGGGGAGCTATTAGGTGACCAATCTATTCCACATGAACCAGAAATAATTTTAAATGTTCGTAACAGACGAACAAGAAATACTATTTATCAAGAATATCTAGTGAAATGGAAAGATTATTCAAAAGAAAGCTCAACATGGGAGTGAGTAAGTACTTAAGGAAAAGGTTTCCCAATTTTCAGTTGGACCTCCCAAGCATCGTTTTCGAGGACGAAACTGATTCTTAAGGGGGAGGAAATGTTACATTAATAAATGTAACTTATGGGGAGACAAGCGCGAGGGATGACTGTCCGGGGGCTTTGGGCGCCCGTACGGGGTTAAGGGGAGCTTAGGAAGTAAGTGAGTAATACTTAAATAGTAGAACTCACCAGGTAATGATAGCTAGTAGAGGGAGTCACGACGGGGTGGCACTCCAGCAACTTCCTGAGCGTGGTCGGGGGGGGAGAGAGATTTTTCTCGAGCTTGTTTCCCTAGAGCGGAGTAGGGCATCAGCAGAGGACAGAAGGCAAACATGTAAAGGACGTAATATTCTCCCTTTGCAATGTTTCCTTTTGTTTTCTCTTTTCTCTCATGTTGTGCAATCTATTTAAGCAATCTTCTATGCTTCCATCACTGCACCCACTTCTAACATGGTATCAAATTTAAGGATCAGAATTTGATCAGGTATCAAACATCCGTGTTCAAGCTCTAGGTGCTATTTTCTGTTGTGGACAATCTTCCCTCACAAGTGCTAATCTTCTTTTTCTCTGTTTGTTGCAAACCTGTTTTCTGTCTTAAATTATTTGTGTTTTTATGTTGTTGTCTATGTTAATTCATTTTCTGCATTCTTTTAATACAAGCGACTGCATTTACTGCTGACTGGTCTGTGTTTTGATCTGCGGCATTTGCATTTGCAGCATCTTGTGCTCCTATGGGCTGTGTGACAGTGTTTCCAGCCTCTATCCATCTGTAATTGGCCAATTCTTCCCAATTCTTGCAGATTTTGTAATTAGTTACTTTTAACACTACATGTCAACTCATACTTCGTGCAGTCTGTGTTGAGCTTGGCTGTACTCTCTCTCTCTCTCTCTCTCTCTCTCTCTCTCTCTCTCCCTATACATACATATATATATATATATATATATATATATATTCCTTATCTTCTCTTCCTACCATCTCCAGATGGCATTTGCATTTGCAGCATCTTGTGCTCCTATGGGCTGTGCGACAGTGTTTCCAGCCTCTATCCATCTATAATTGGCCAATTCTTCCCAATTCTTGCAGATTTTGTAATTAGTTACTTTTGACACTATGTGTCAACTCATACTTCATGCAGTCTATGTTGTGCTTGGCTGTACTCTCTCTCTCTCTCTCTCTCTCTCTCTCTCTCTCTCTCTCTCTCTATATATATATATATATATATATATATATATATATATATATATATATATTCCTTATCTTCTCTTCCTATCATCTCCAAATGCCATCTCCCTACTATTCTACTGATGACAAACTTCACAACCCTAATTACTTAACCTGGAGTGCTCTTACGAATGCATGGTTTGTGCAAAAGCGATTGTGGTACATTGTTTCTAGAGCTATTGAGCATCCTCAACCTCCCACTTCTCTTCCCGATGATTGGGACTACGACAACCACGAGGAAGTTGTGCTCACATGGGATTCCGATGATACCCGTGCATATTTTGATCATCTCTAATGTATCTCTAAAGAGGTTCTATTGATGGTCACCTCCTACAGGACACATTCAACAATATGGGCGAAACTTCATATGTTGTATGAGGCTCCCTCGACCATGCATGTAGTTACCCTATATGGACAACTCCAACAAATGAAGTTTGAGCTGAAGGATATTATTCAATCATTCTTACTTAAGGTTACGCAAATACAAGATCAGCTTCATCACACACAATCCGCCCTTCTAAAGGCTCATCTTGTGGGAAATTGTGCTCTACAAGCTCCCTCCAAAGTTTAATAGAGTAGCTAGTGCTTTGCAGACCCAAACACCATCGAGGCCACTGAGCTTTACACATATCTCCTCGATGTTGCTTAAGCATAAGGCATCTGCGATTAGAAGGGAGACTTCCATCTCAATATGTTGGCTCCAATGAGGCATTTACAACTTCAGAGAGCGGTAGCATAACAATGTTGAAGATCTAGTACTATCATTGTGGTAAAAAGGGACATTTGCACAAGGATTACAAAGACTTAGCAGCTTCGAGGAAGAAGAAGCAAGATATGGACTCCTCCACTGAGTCATCCTCCGACTCCAACTTCGACTCGGATCCTACCGCCAAGGCAAAGACCAAGGCATAGAAGGGGTCATCTTCTTCATATAAAGGGAAGGGCTTGGCTGCCCCTCCCTGCTACTTTCTAGTACAGGTGATGTGATCATCTCTCATGACTCTCTACTGCCAAAGAGGGAGTGTGAGAGGGTGGTGAGGTGAGGAAAGTGTTATGACAGAGAGCAAGAGGATCGAGACACGCAATGCTCTCACAGCACACACACACAAAGAGAGAGTGCAGAGTGTGAGCATGATGTTCTTGGGTACAAAAGACTAGTGTACCTCTTTAGATTTTAGATAGATATACATAAAAGTACAAATCTGCTAAGGGTGTGTTCACACAAAGGCACAATGGCCCTTTATTCCCAACAACCTCCAACCTAAAGGCAATGTGCCTTAAAAGGAGAAAAGAATCAGCTGAGTCTAGGTATGTACAAAGCTGAAATACATATACCTATCCAACTCCCATCATCTATCGGCAATGAGCAAATCGATCTGCTGGAAGACCTTTCGTGAGAAGATCTACAAGATTTTCATCTGTATGCACTTTGACAAGCTCAATGCTCTTGTTGTCAAGTACATCTCTAATGAAGTAATACTTCACCTGTATGTGCTTCGTCTTTGCATGAAAGATGGGATTCCCTGCTAGCATGATAGCACTCTGACTATCACAATGGAGAACAGGTAACTCTGTAATTCCAAGCTCTCCCACCAGACGTGAATGCCATAAAGTCTCCTTGCATGTCTCAATGGCAACCACATACTCTGCCTCTGTAGTAGACAATGCAACACACTTTTGTAGCCTGGAGATCCAGGAGACTGCTCCTCTTGTGAAAGTAGACACATACCCAGAAGTGAACTTTCTGCAGTCCGCATGGCCAGCATAGTTTACATCCGTAAAGCCAACGACAGATATCTTCTCCTTTTCAAAGCAGATGCACAAATCCTTCATGCCTTTGAGGTATCTCATAATACCTTTCACTACTTCCCAATGCTTTTTACCAAGGTTTGCCATGTATCTGCTAACCACTCCCACTACAAAGGCAATGTCAAGATGTGTAGTAACCATAGCATACATCAAACTGCCAACAGCTGAAGCATATGGTATCTTGGTCATTTCAGCCTCCTCATCGTCCGTTGTAGGGCTATCCTCTGCACTGAGTTTCACATATGGAGGCAATGGAACCCCAATTTTTTTTCCCCCCTCCATATTGAAACGCTGCAAGACTTTGGAGATATACTTTTGCTGAGATAGATAGAGTAATCCTTTTGGCCTATCTCTGAGTATTCGTATGCTAAGAATGTGATTTGCATCACCAAGATCCTTCATGTCAAAGCTGCCATGAAGACTTTACTTCAATGAGTCCAAGGCACGAGTATCCCTGTAAGCAATCAACATGTCATCAATATACAGAACCAAGATAATCAGGCTGCCATCTGTTGTCTTCTTGCTGTACAAGCAGTGATCCACATGAGTATCCCTGCTAGCAATCAACATGTCATCAAAATACAAAACCAAATTAATCAGGCTACCATCTGCTGCATTCTTGCTGTACAAGCAGTGATCCACTTGACTTCTATGAAAACCTTGAGATTGCATAAATGTATCAAACTTATGATACCATTCTCTTTGTGCTTGTTTCAGCCCATAAAAACTCCTTTTGAGTTTACATACCATCTTCTCTTTCCCTTTTGTCAGAAACCCTTCAGGCTGTTGCATATATATGTCTTCATGCAGATCACCATATAAAAATGCAGTCTTTATATCCATCTATATGAGCTCCATATCTTCAGCTGTACCCAAGCCCAAAATGGCTCTAAATGTCGTCATCTTGACTACAAGAGAAAAGATCTCATCGCAATCAACTCCATGTTGCTACTTGTACCCCTTCGCAACCAATCTTAGTTTGTACTTTGGAGAGGAACCAAAAGTGACCTTCATCTTGTAAACCCATTTGCATGGAAGGGTTTTCTGCCCTTTAGGCAACTACATCAAGTCCCAAGTGTCATTTTTCTCAAGAGATTCCATCTCTCAAAACATGGCTTTATACCATTTCTTGCTATCCTATCTGTCCATTGCTTCCTTAAAGCAAGACGGTTCACCACAATCTATCAATATGACATAATCAGCCGCATTATTTGCACCAAGAATGAATCTATCAAGTTGTCTAGTGGCCTAGACAATCTCCTAACCCAATGATCATTGTTTCCTGGCTATTAAGCTTGCAAATTTCCATTTTCAACTTGTTGTCCCGGCATTTCAGTCTGCAAATCAACATTAACAGCTTGTTGACCTAGCTGTTCCTACACATCCAATGTCTCATCATTATGGACAATGGCTGGCTGATCATTTCCAGCATTATTTACAGCATTTACAGGTTCATTTACAGCAGGTATTTGTTGTTGTACAGCGGGCACATTTTGTTGTCCAAAAGGTATTTCTTCCCAGAATACAATCCTATGGACTTTCTCTGTTCTTTCGGGCTGTTTGTGCATGCGATCTTCCCGAAAGATAACATCATTGCTGCATACTACTTTTCTTTTCTCAGGATCCCATAATCTATACTCCATTTCACCTTTATCATCATATCCTACAAAAATCCATTTACATCACTTTAGCTCAAGTTTGCTGCGTTTTTCCTTGCGTATGTACACAAATGCTTCGCAGCCAAACACTTTGAAGTGTGTATACGAAGGTGGCTTGCCTGACCACGCTTCTTGGGAAACTCCCCCCCGAAAGACCTGTTTGGTGACCGATTAATCAAGTGGACGGCTGTCATAACAGCTTCTGCCCAAAAACCATGGGGTAATGTAGCATGAGACAGCATTGTACGGACCTTATCCAATATGGTCTGATTCATACACTCTGCAACTCCATTTTGGGGTGGATTATGAGGCGCAATGAACCTTAGACACATATTCCCCACCATTGTTAGAGTGAAGTCACTTAAGTGTCTTATCAGCCTGATTTTCAACCAATGCCAAGAATTTTTTAAACTTGTCAAGCACCTCGTCCTTGCTACAAATAGGGTAAACCCATACTTTCAATATAGCATCATCAACAAAGGTGACAAAGTATTTCTTTTCCCCCTAAAGATAACCCTGGCATCTGATATACATCAGAATGTACTAACTCTAGAGGAGGAGATTTTAACAAAAGAGACTTCTTATGAGACGTCTATGCATGTTTACCATAAACACAATGATCACAATGCTCAAAATCAGCATAACAAAGACAAGGTAAGTAACCCAAATGAGAAAGCACTTTCATTCCAATTTAACTCATGTGTCCCAACCAGCCCTGCTACAAAGAAACACTTGGCTGCTCGGTCACGGCAACAACATGCTCACGCACACTAGATACATGGAGAGGATACAAGGTATCACTTTTACCTCTTGCAATCACTCTAGATCTCTTACAAATCTTCCATTTCCCATCACCAAAGGTGGTATGAAATCCATCCTCATCTAGCTGTCCTGTGCTAATCAGGCTCTTCTTGAGCTAAGGTACATGTCGTACATGCTAAAGTGTGAAGACATAACCATGCTGAAACTGCAATTGCACACTACTAATACTTGCAATGTCACATGCATAGTTGTCCCCAAGATGGGCAACACCATGTCAACCCCCTGTAGAGTCAAAAAACCACTCTCGATGAGGGGTGACATGAAAGGAAGTACCTAAATCTAGAATCCAAGTATGCATGCCATCATCCGTATCTGCAAGTAAAGCATGTGTACTAAAGTGTGAAGAGACAAATAGTACATCATTCCCACTATCACTATCATGAGTAACTACATTCACCTCTTCAATTTTGGATTGCTCTTCTTAGACTGACTCTCTTCTTCTCTTCCTTGCTATCATCTGTCTTCTTGCCCTTTCATTTCTCTTTCTTCCATTTGTAGCAGTCACATTTAAAGTGACCTCCTTGCCACAATGATGGCATTCAACATCCTTCCCACGTGATTTACTACGTCTCTTGCTATCATATTTGCCTTTCTGCTGTGATCTACCCCTAGTATGCAAAGCACTGGAAGACTTACTGGATGCATTGTTTTGCTGATTCATTTCTTCCATGAGTAGAGCACTCTCTACATCAGCATACAGAACGATCGCATTAGAATTGCTCATAGCAATCCTGAATGTATTCCAACTCTCTGGCAGAGTGCAAAGCAAGAATGTAGCCTTAAATTCTTCATCAATCATGAACTTCAAGGCAACTAGCTAGCTGAAAATGGACTTAAACTCACTCAATTGAGTAGACATTGCTGTACCCTCTTCCATAAGCTTTTTCAGCCAATACACTTTGCTTGCGGCGCTCTTCTGTGCATACAGTTCTTATAATCAAGTTAAAATAGCATAGGCAGAATCCAAACCTTCAATGTTAAACAGCAAGGCATCAAAAATCGATAGCTTGATGGTTGAGCATGCAAGCTCATTTAACTCATCCCAATCTTCATGTTCCATATCTACGAGCTTTGCTCCTTTGGTCTTAATTGGCTTTTTCTGCTTCTTCTGCAACAAGATATCATAGCATTGTTTTTGCCAGATTGCAAAGTTATGTACTCCTTCAAGCTCCTTAAAGTGCATGAGATTACTGCTGTCACTGCTGCCAGCCATCATTTTCAGCCCAAATGTGACCAAAAAATTCAGCAAATACAGGCCCAAAGTGTCACACAAGTAACCAAGGTACAAACAAGTACCAACCAGCAATAAATGACCACATAGAAGCAGAAATTTCAGATCTGTAAGTAAATTTTCAGAAGCACCAAACCTTGTGCTACAGCACTCCACAACTGATTATAGTTGTTTCAAGGGCAAATACATCACATTACATGATAAGTCCCAAATTTTAGCTACAATTTCTGTTGTACATGCACCCACAGGCATAAAATTTGACACGCACAGTCAAAAGCCCCAAAATTTTTGTGCTCAAAGCATCAACCATATATCTACACTGTCTCTGGCATGCATACAATAGGCCAATTTTGCCAAAGTAGAGCAATTTCAGCAAAACCCCCAAATTTTTCCAAGTGCCAGACATCCAAATTGCATGGAATAAAACCCGCATACATAAAGAGATCAACTGGCGCACAAATTTCGCCCAAACAGCAAAAGCCCCAAATTGCATGGGGTCCAATGTGCGTCAATGTCAAGAAATATGGTAAATTTCAGCCCAATTCTTACATGTACATGAAAAGCCCCAAATGTCGGAGGCAAAATGTCACAAATTCCTGCAATTTCTGAGACAAATATCACTGTTGTGTATTGCTCCCATCACATCTGGACAAATCCACAAATTTCTCGCACAAATCTGCCCAAAATTCTTAACTTTGCGTGACCTGATGTGGGTCCGTTGACCCGTCAAGTTCATGACGACCTGCTGAAGCCCGTCCCGTCCGTCGCGCGCCGTCTCATCCAGTCACAGCCCATCAAATCCAGTCCGCCATGTCCCTACAGCATGTTCCATCAGCGCTGTTCGTTTGCACTGAACCTGTCGGCCTTGTTGCCCAGGCTACCAATTTGACGGAGCCTGGCGACTTGTGCACTTACTTGTCGTGTGCAGGTCCCGTTTGGCCTGCATCAATTTTAGCCTATCGACTACCTCTCCTTCACACGGGCCTGTGAAACCGATCTATGACTCACACTAAGCGGTAGTTCCTTCAATTAAAACCTAGTCTTTTCACACACACAAACAAAGACCTCACTCCCTCGCTCTACACCAGATTGGCCCCGAAGACCGGCGCCCCTCTGGGTACTTCTTTATCAATTAAAAGATGGAAAGTTACAAAAATGAAATGTTTCAAAATACACAACCTATGAACAGTTGATTTTCATCTTTTCTGAGTGAATCCCAACTGCATAAGGACAGTACAGCATGACTAGAACATCATCCCTTTTAGAAAAGCATTTTCTGTGACCATAACTCAATAATTCATGTGCAAAACTCTGTATTTACTATTCTTACTCTCCACCATATCCAAAACAACATCCCTTTTAGGAAAACATTTTCTGTGACGATAACTCAATGATTGATGTGCAGAATTGCAGTCTGCAGGACTTTGTATTCACTGTTCTTACTGTACAGCATATCCAGAATAACATCCCTTTTATCTTGGCATCATTCCAGTAGTAAAACAGCCCCACAAACAGCACTAAATCAGACCTGAAAAACCCTATTCCTATGTGTCTTGGTCATCACTTTCTTTAATCCCTACATTGGAGAAGCCAGCAGCTGCTCCTAAACTTGGACAGTGAGGCTCTCACCTCAACAAAAGTGCAAAGAAAACACAAAACTATACCTTTGATGGAATCATTCCATCATGCAAAGCATTTCCTCTGAGAATAGAGAGAGAGTTGACTAGAGGGAGCAAGCCCTACCTCCGTACTTGAGTCAGAGACGAAGAAGTACTCTCCATAGCTAATATACTTGCAACAATCTACCCTCAACTCCTCAAAACTTCACTCTCAGATCTGCCCCTCATGCCTAATACGTTATTTTTTAAATGCTCTCTCTCTCTCTCTCTCTTTTGGGAATTTGTGCCACAGGGCATACATGTAACAAATTTTCCGTTTAAACCTTCCGTTCTAAAATTCTCCATGATCAATGCAAAATTTGACCTTAATACAGACTAGAGAATTAATCCTCGTGCAAAAACAAAGATAATGACGTGAACAGATTCTGGGGTCCAAAAATAGTAACTCCCTAAATTTTAGGCATCGTGACCCCTGCATTACTCAAGTTGTTCTAAGCAACTTTTATCATTGTAACCACATCAAAAAGTATAATGTGGCTCAGTTACGGTGACTTTTATTCCATGAGCATTCTCATATGTGCATCTTCTATCTTGGAAAGGCTTATTGTTCTGCACCATTTCCAGTGGCTAAGCACACAATCCCAAACCACTAGCACACTATTCTTCAGTGCCCATTCAGTCTGGTCCCAAGACTCAGACAAACCATTAGTCCAATTTGTCCCAATGGCTGCCTCTTCTAGCCATGCAAAGATCCCAGCTTAATCCAAGAGAACTCTCGGGGTAAAAAGCAGCAGCAACTAAAGAAAAGAAAAATATAAAATATTTATAAAAGTAAATAACGAAAGCAACTACAAAAAGTATCACCACCTCGTAACATACCCCCCTCTTGAAAGAAGCAAGCAACCTTGATTGCATGCCACACATGCAAACGGATAACATAGGACAACAAGATTCTCCATGTTATTAGTGCCATCACATGTATCACTTACTAACAGATGACACAGGGCAATGGTAGGAGTTTCCCCGCTACCATTTATGCCATTGCAAATTCAAGTCTCATATAGGTGAAGGATCACAAGCTGTATCCAACTATGATTACTAGGAGCCTTTCTAATATACATGTTTCCAGATGCAACACAAGGCAATAGCACGTATCCCCGAACTATTAGTATCACAACATGTATAATCATTCAACTGAAGTGTAACAAATACAACTTCAAAGCACTGAGATTTTATTCAATGATACACATATTAATCCTAAGTGTAAACCATACATCATGCATTATTCAATGAGATGCAGTATTCAACTGTACAAGAGAGAATGTACATTGCTTCAAAAAGCATTCTAAGTCACTGTCGGTTCCAGCAAGAAAGCTTCTCAGTAAAGATGCAATAACGGAGGCGAATCTATCAATTCAGCCTCTTCCATCCATTTGGCGTTCATTGGTGAATAGTTCTTGAACTTCACCAAAAATCTTCTTATAACTCTACCTTTCAATTTCCTATCCTTATGTGCCAAGATCTGCTCAGGAACTAGAATCTCATCTAATTCCTCTACTTCAAGCTGTTCCTCTTGAACCATATCTTCTGACACTTCACCAATAAAAGACCTCAATAGGCTCACATGGAATGCATTATGAATTTTTCAATTCTCTGGCAATTTCACCCTATATGCCATGCCATTGATCTTCTCTAAGACTTGAAAAGGGCCATAGTAAGCATACTCAGCTTTGGAAACAAACGTTGCTTGCCCTTCCGTTTTCTCAAACGTGCCTTTTCAAAACGCAATAAGACCCAATCATCCTTTTTGAACAAAAGTTCCCGACGATGACTATCAGCAGCTCTTTTCTGTTTAGCTTCTGACTTTTCTAAGGCATACTTGACCTCTTTATATGCTTCTTCCTAATCTTTTACATAATGATCTGCTTCAAAAATGTTATCTTTTGTCTACAAAATGGGAGGCAATTTCTTTCCACCTTCCACAATCTCAAAAGGTGCTTTGCCAGTAGATGAGTGCACTATATTATTGTATGCATACTCAACCAATGGCAAGTAGTGTTCCCAAGAAGTCTTATGGTCTCAAACATAACACGTCACTAGATCTAAAACAGTCGAATTTGCTTCTTCAGACTATCCATCACTTTGTGGATGGAAAGAAGATGAAATTTTCAGCGTAGTGCCCATGTTTTCAAACAATCCATCTTCAGTAGTAAGAGCATAGGCCAAGGAAACTGCTGACATCATGAACGGTTTTCAAGTTTGGCAAATAGACAATTGCTTCTATCTTTGCAAGATCCATCTTCACACCATCTTTAGAAACTATGTGTCCAAGGAAGTGAATCTCTTCCAAAAAGAATTCACTCTTCTTGCCATTAATGAGCAATCTGTCGTGCTTAAGCTTATTAAAGACTGTAACTAAGTGTTTTCTATGCTCCTCTTCCTTCTTTGAAAAGATAATCATATCATCATAGAATGTGCCAATGAAACTTCGATAAGGGCAGAAAATTCCATCATCCTGTTAAACGTAGCAGAAGTATTGGTCAATCCAAACGGCATGACTAAAAATCCATAGAGACCAAATGTCATTCTAAAAGCAGTCTTATGGATATCCTCTGGTCTGATTCTGATCTGATGGTACCCACTTTTCAAATCTATCCTACTAAACATTCATACTCTCTGTAATCAATCAAGAATGTCATCTATCCTCGGAATCGGAAACCTATTCTTAATTGTGTTCTTATTCAAGGCTCTATAGTCAATATACATTCGCCAAGAGCCGTGCTTTTTTTAAACTGGCAACACAAGTGAACAAAACGGAGAACTACTAGGCTGAATTAGTCTCTTCTCTAAAAGCTCATTAACCTGTGTCATAATCTCTTTCTGTTGTGTTGCACTAACCATGTATAGCGGCCTATTGGGTGGACTAGTCCTTGGAATAAGATCTATGTAGACTAGTCCTTGGAATAAGATCTATGGTATGATCTTCACGCCTCTCAGGGGGTAACTCTCCCAGTAACGAAATTGAGAAACGGTCACTGAATTTATCCAAGAAAGCCCTTCTACTTTCATCTAGTATAGACACATAACTGTCAACTTCATTAACTTGCTTTGCAAAAACTAGTACGTAGAAATATGATTTTTCATTATAGAAGTAATTGCAGAAGCAGAAACAATTGGGACAGACTCTCCTTTAAGCTTCATATCTAACACATGAGTCTTGCCCCGATATACAAGAGTAATCGTTCTATTGTAGGTATCCAAGATAGCATGCTTCCTGTGGCACCATAAAATACCCAAAAGAACATCACAGCTCTCTAAAGACATAATATGAAACTCCTCTGTGTCCACATAGCTCTGAATGTGCATACGGAGTTTGCCAAGAACAGGGGTGACATATTTAATATGTCTTGGGTATGCAAGATCAACCTGTCCAATTGGTCCCATTTTCTCCAGACGTATACCCAGCTTAGCTACCAATGCCAGTGAAATAAAGTTTGCACAAGCTCTAGGATCAAAGAAAATAAGCACTGTGAAATCTCTGATCTTTCCCCAAGCTCTGCACAATTCTGTAGCATCATCAACTGATTGATCTCCCACCATATCAGGCACTAAGTCAATGTTGGGCTTCCTTTTACGTGGTGTATCTTTATCCTCCGCATCTTTAGATGATTTTTGTGGGCACTTAGAAGCAATATGGCCTTTTTGTTCACATATAAAGCATTTCCCAGTCATCATTAAAGCCTTTCTTTCTTCAAATGATTTGCCAAAAAGTGGCCTTTTCTGTCCTTTGCCCTGTTTAAAAGAAGTCTAAGGCTACTGCTGAAATCTTTTCTTCCAAAAAGACTTCTTTGTAAAGCTCGTCTTTTCTGGAAATTGCTTCTTCTTCTTGCCAAGATCCTGCTTAAACTGAGGATCCTTCTTTTCAGTGCCTTTAAAACTATCAGCTTTTCCTTTCAACAATGCATTTGCCACACCATCATTTTCAATTAACTGTATCATATTTGTAACCCTAGTCTTGGTACAAT
Source organism: Lygodium microphyllum (assembly GCF_053477565.2). NCBI lineage: Eukaryota > Viridiplantae > Streptophyta > Polypodiopsida > Schizaeales > Lygodiaceae > Lygodium > Lygodium microphyllum. Next base: position 148,501,580 of record NC_141135.1, on the reverse strand, counting down.
AATCCCTGATGGCTTCGGGCAAACCGCAATAGTACTTTTCAATTTGTTCTGACAAGGGCACTGTCTTGTAAGAACTCATGGGCAAAAGTGCTTCCCAAAATTTTGTATTGTACTCTTCTAAAACCGCACAATTTGCCGCGTCCAATTTATGCTATGCAGTCATGACATCTACTTCAAACGTGTTACTTAACCATGGGGCTGCAAACAACTGTTTAAAATGGACCCAAGTGGTAGGTGCATATCCTTGCAACAACAATATGTTCCACCACTGCAAAGCATTACCTTTCAAAAAAGTTGCAACCTTCCGCACCTTAGAAGTCTCGGTATAAATTCCCTCCGGTGTAAGCTGCATCAAATTGTTGTATAAATGTCAAAGCTTTCAGCTTATCTTGCATACCACTGAAGGTTTCAAACTTTAATGACTAACCACCCTCTTTATAGTCTTTAGGCTTTGCACTTTTTGGTGTCAAGTTGTCATAGACAGGTGGCTATAAAAAGGGAAGTCCCTTGGGCGCATTATCAGTATTAATTTCACCAGTCTTAGCTGCCATATGCCCACTAGACTGAAAAAAAAAACCAGCCGCTGCATTTTGTACTCCAGGCATCAAATATGACTCTGCAAAGTCTGATAACCGGGCTGTAGACCAATATTAGTATAAAGTGGATTCACTACCTCAATAGGCATCATTCTTGGTGGCCCTCTAGGCAAGTATCCCTGATAACCAATGGGTAATCCAGCCATTGCTTGAAAAAATAACCCACCACCAAAGTAACCAAGATAAGTAGCAAACTAAGGAGGAATAGTCTGTTGTGCCACTTGTGCATAGCCGCCTTGACCATTCACTCCCTGGTCCTGTGCTTGTGCTTCTTGTTGCACTGGACCTGTCTCCATGTTTGGTGTCTTTTCCACATGCTCACGCACTTTAGAGGTTTTCCTTTTTTAGCGCTCCATGGTATGATGTGATGACTCAGCCTGAGAATCCTCATTATGTGACTTCAAAAATTTTTGCATCCAATGATTCTTTACCAGTTGTTCGAAAGAACCAACCATACTAAGGAGTTGTGCCAGAAACAAGTCCTCCTGTTCTTGCTCCTCATCCTTTGGTTTAATGTTGATTCTAGAAGGTGCTAACACCTATGCACCAATACTCTCTCTTCGGTGTCTATGAGCAAAAGAAGAACTCTCTTCTTCATGAGAAAGTTTTCCTTTGCCTTTGTCCATGTCTCCCATCTCTCTAGTCCTATAATCTTTGTAAAACCTGTGTGTATGGCCTTCTCACCCAAAACTGTCCGAGCTTAAATTCTTATAGAAAAGAATTCAAATCCAAGGGATGGAACCATGAAACCAGTCTATAACTCACATAAAGCGGTAGTTCCTTCAAGTAACACCTAGTCTTTTCACACACACAAAAACAAAGACCTCACTCCCTCACTCAACACCAGATTGGCCCCGAAGACCGGCGCCCCTCTCGGTATTGCATATCAATTAAAAGATGGAAAGTTACAAGAATGAAATGTTCCAAAATACATAACCTGTGAAGAGTTGGTTTTCATCTTTTCTGAGTAAATCCCAGCTACATAAGAACAGTACAGCATGACCAAAACAACATCCCCTTTAAGTAAGCATTTTCTGTGACCATAACTCAATAATTCATGTGCAGAATCGCAGCCTGCAGAACTCTGTATTTACTGTTTTTACTGTCCAGCATATCCAGAACAACATCCCTTTTAGGAAAGCATTTTTTGTGACCATAACTCAATGATTCATGTGCAGAATTGCAGTCTGCAGGACTCTGTATTCATTGTTCTTCTGGCATCATTCCAGCAGTAAAACAGTCCCACAAACAGCACTAAATCAGAGCTGAAAAACCATGTTCCTATGTGGCATGGTCATCACTTTCTTTAGTTCTTGCATTGGAGAAGTCAGCAGCTACTCCTGAACCTAGACAGTGAGGCTCTTGCCTTAGTAGAAGTGCAAAGAAAACACAGAACTTACCCTCGATGTATTCAGCCCATCATGCAAAGCATTTCCTCTGAGAATAGAGAGAGAGTTGACCAAAAGGAGCAAGCTCTACCTCCGTACATGAGTCAAAGACGAAGAAATACTCTCCATAGCTGATATACTTGTAGCAATCTACCCTCAGCTCCTCAAAACTTCACTCTTAGATCTACCCCTCATGCCTAATACGTTTTTTTTTTTAATGCTCTCTCTCTCTCTCTCTTTTGGGAATTTGTGCCACATGGCATACATGTAACAATTTTCCCGTTTAAACCTTCCGGTCTAAAATTCTCCATGATCAGTGCAAATTTTAACCTCGACATGAAAATAATGACGCGAACAGATTCTGGGGTCCAAAAATAGTAACTCTCTAAATTTTAGAGATCGTGACCCCTGCATTCCTCAAGTTGTTCTGAGAAACGTTTATCATTGCAACCACATCAAAAAGTGTAATGTGGCTCAGTTACGATGACTTTTAGTCCATGAGCATTCTCCCATGTGCATCTTCTGTCTTGGCCAGACTCATTGTCCTACACCATTTCCAGTGGCTAAGCACACAATCCCAAACCACTAGCATTCTATTCTTCAGTGCCCATTCAATCTGGTCCCAAGGCTCAAACAAGCCATTAGTCCAATTTGTCCCAATGGCTGCCTCTTCTGGCCATACAAAGATCCCGGCTTAATCCAAGAGAACTCTGGGGGTAAAAAGCAAAAGCACCTAAAGAAAAGAAAAAAATAAAAGATCCCGGCTTAATCCAAGAGAACTCTGGGGGTAAAAAGCAAAAGGTCCTGACTGGCCTGCAACCTATCACACACCCTAACTAACACTCGTCACCTCAAGCGTGTCACCTCACGCTAGTTACCTCACACCGGTCACCCACTCTGATACCAGTTTGTTATGACAAAGAGCATAAGGATCAAGACAAGAAATGCTTTCTCATAGTAGAGAGAGAGAGAGTGCAGAGTGTGAGCACGACGTTCTTGGATACAAAAGACTAGTGTACCTCTTTAGGTTTTAGATAGATATATATGAAAGTACAAATGGGCTAAAGAGTGTATTCACACTCATGCACATATAAAAGGCACGATGGCCCTTTATTCCCAACAGCAAGTCAGTTTATCTATATAAATATACAAGTGCACATGTTCCAATGAGGGACTTCTGAAACCAACCTTCCTTCTTAGAAAGGGTGGCAATTCCTTGATTAAGCACTTAATTACAATAATCAAAAAATAAACATAAATTGAAATGCACAATTTATCTTAATAATCTTGAACAAAAGACACCCGGTTGGCTCCAAAATTGACACACCTTTCAGAATTTCTTCAACTTTAATTGTTAATGGATTAAGTACAAGTTGAGATTCCACAATCTCCTTTGCTGATCCAAAAGCCCCTTGTTGCATATACAATTAGCAAGTAATATGGGCCAATTGCCTCTTGATTTTCATCCAAGAATTGCACAAATGGAACTGCCAACTGGCCAAATGTTGCCCCAATTCAAATGGATGGTCTAGCATCTAAAATCCCTATCAATTCCATGAATTTCAAGTGCTAATTTCAGTGTATGATGCCTTCTCCTGTCGGCACATATCCGAAGGTGGCTGCTAAACCCTAATTTTTGTGAAAATTTAGGGTTTACGGCAGAGATCTCTTCGTTGTCCCAAATTTGGCTGAGATCTACTCAAAATGGCTGATAAATGTTGAGATCTCCTAAGGATGGATTGGAGAAGGTAAGAGAAAGCCAAGATGAGAGAGAAATCTGATTTTCTTTGCGAGGAGACCCTAAATTCTGCTTGTTGCCTGCTCCAGCATGCATTCAATGCAATCACCTACTGCCAAGCACCTCCAAAATGCTATCAGATGATCAACAATGCTATTGCAAACCCCTAGATTAAAGCATTTCAAAATTTCACGTCCTCATGACAGACTTTCTTGATACATTGATTAAAGTATAATAGGTTTTCAAATCCTAGAGTTGTGATCGACTTCAAAATTCATAATGGGATTACTTGACAAAGAGCAAGATTGGCTCCTAGTACAAGTTTACTTAAGAGGATACTTTAGTGGTCTTGGCCAAAGGCAGGGAATCCGTGTTCATGTATGTTCAAAGGCATATTTTTGATAGGATGGTCATGTATGCTACTGTGAAGCATTGTTAATAGACACAAAGAGCTATTATGATTCTTCTCTATTTTCAAGCAGTGCTACAACCAACATCAATATTGGGTTCTCTCCGAAACACCTTGATGATGGCTTGATCACCCATCGCTTGGGTATCCATGATCCTATTATAGTGGTCTTTGTTCTATGGACTATGATGAGTCATTATCATTGTATTTTGTATTGTATCAAATCACCCATGATCTAAGAAAGGGTGTAAGTCTAGTCAACTCATGAGTGAGTCTGGATATGAGGTTCATTGGGCCACACATTCTAGATATTTTAGGTAACTTTTATGTGTCATTTTTATGGTGTCTGCCCGACCAGCATTAAATGATGGCTGACCGCATCATTTTCCTAGCATATTTCTTGCCTATTTTTTAAACTCTCTCCTCTACAATCTTGTGATTCATTATCTCTAGATTCCAATGTAGACCCTATAGGAGAGAGGGGGCCGGTGCCAATGTCCACACAACCAGTAACTCACTATTATACACAATTGTCTTGTGTTTGGTATATGGATTCCATTTTCTGATCATATTTTTAAGGTCTCCCTTGGCAATGTTCTTTTGTTTCCTTCTATTTTCTCCTCTCTCTAGTGTTGTGTAGTTTATTACAACAGTCTCCTACACTTCCATTGTTGCACCCACTTCTAACAAGTGGATAGACAAAAATAGGTTGCAAGTGTCTCTATGGTGCCAATGTGGAGGCACTAGAATATGAATATTTCCATAAGGTGCCAATGGAGATGGAGACACTAAAACATAGAAGTCTTATTCAAATGTTGACTCAAACACAATAGAATGACTAGTAGGTCCACTAGGTAAAGCCATGGAGGCAAACTTTGGTACCAGCTAATCGATACTTGGGTAAGCAAGGGTAGGGACCCCATGCTTAGGATAACCCAAAGATGCATAGGATGGAAGCTGAACCTCCCCCAAAGTTGCATAAGTGCCACCCGAAACTGAAGATGCAGATGTCCTAAAGACAGTGCCTATGTTTGAGGGACCCCCCAAAGTAGTGTGTGCAATGCCATGTGGTGTCTAATACGCCATTGATGGTGATGCAGCCAAAAAAGTGGGTGGAATGAGTGGATTTTGAAATTATTGTGAAAATGCTAATGAAGATACATTAAATTGATTAAGATTAAGTGATGGAAATTGAAATAAAAGTGAAGATGTTGAATGTAAAGAAGATGATACACCAAACTCATTCTGACTTTGAGAAGCATAATGAAAAGAATAAAGGAAAGAAAAAGAGATACCAAATTTTTTCTTATAATCACCCCCTATAGGTATTAACACACAAGTGGAACTTCAATGGGAAATTGGCATGATCAGCATATAGCGTTATTGCTTCAACTCGATCTTTATCAACATGCTACATGTTTCGGATTTCTCTCTTCAAGAAGGGGACCTATTCCTAATGAAGATCTCAACGGCCCTACAACATCATCAAACTAGTACACTACATCTGAAGAGAAAGAATCAAGTATACCTTCTTCATGCAGCTTTTGTTTAAAGACTTGTTAGCATAGCTCTTTGGTCTTCCTCACTCTATGAGCCAAGATCAACTGCAACTCCTCATCTGCGATGGAATAATAATGGACATCTCCAATTTAGTCAGAAGAATATCTGGCTATATCAACCTTGTGAAGTTGGCACCAGATGCTACTCCTACTTAGTTCTCGACATAGGCTCCTTTGGAGACTAAGTAGGTGTAGAAATGTTCAAAGTCATCTATCCTACTGTAGTTCTTGGCTTCTGAGAAGAGCTTTCAGATCAAGGTCTAGATTTCTTTTGAGAGTACCTAGCTCTGATATCATGTAAAGAAATGCCCTAACACATAACTCGAATACAATCGTATGACCAAGCACAAATTGATAATAGAACACAATTAGGGTTAGCGTAACTAAGAGACAATGAATACAGTGAATAATGAAATGAATCAATCTGAATAGAATACAATGCTCAATGTAGCAAACATACTATGTAGTGAATGAATGCTGACCCCCGAACTCTCGTGTCTGGAGGACTGGGGAAAAGAGCATGAGCTAGAGAGTATGTCATACTCTGATGGGTCTCGAAACGCAACAAGGCAGTCTCCGAAGATGTCTAACAACAGCAAATGCAGCAATGGATGCTAGGTCAATGATAGACGAGCAAAAGAGAGAGAGAAAACTGCAAAGACAACCAGCAATGATGATGTGGCAGGCAACAATGAACCCAAAACAGCAAAACGCAGCTGACTGATGATGTTGCAAATTGGAATGGCAGTAAAACAGTGAAAATGCAGGCTGGTTGATGATGTGGCAGGTTGGTTGGCAACTACAGACTGCAGACTGCAAAACTGCAAAGACAGCCAGCAATGATAATGTGGCAGGCAGCATTGCACCCCACTGTTGAATTTACAATGCTCATGCAGCAAACACACTATGCAGAGAGTGAATACTATATCACAAACTCCTGTATCTCGAGGATTAGGGCAAGGATAATGAGTTGGAGAGTGTGTCGTACTCTGAACAAATCCTGAAACGCAGTAAGGCAGTCTCCGGATGTTGAACACCAGCAAACACAGTCAAGAAAGGCTGGATCTGATGCAGATAGTACTGCAGGAGAGAGAAATACTTAAAACATAACTGAGGAGACTAGTAGCAATAGCCAACAAGCTGAAATCGGCTCCAAATAGTGTGTAGTTGGCTAGAAACAAGCACCAGACTATTATAGACAGCAATGGCAAGCTTGGACTGTGATGTCCTCTACATCCGAGGTATGGGCAGCAGGCTGAAAGACCTGAAATCTGCAAAAACGAGATCAGGAGAGTGGTGGGCTACATGCCTATTTATAGAAAGTTTGGGACACCCAAATTAGGGTTTTGCATATGGGACACAATAACTCTCTAGGATTGCGTTACTTTTTAAAATAAAAGATTTGCTTCATTAATTAAGCATGTTTTGGGACTATTTAAGTTAAGCTAATGCATTTTCAACTCAACATCCCCTCTCAGACCCAAAACAGAGCCACGAGAAATAAGCCCTGAACATATATTCTTTTAACCCAAGGCGCCCCATCCCAAAGCAACCAAGGCATTGAACAAAGGATACACATCAGCTGCCCAATGACCTACCAAGACTACAGAGACAATGGTTACATCGGCTGCCCAATGACCTACCAAGACTACAGAGACGATGGTTATCTTACCAAGGGAGCCCAAGTAATCACCCTAGAGAGGCTAGGGCATCGGACCAAGGGTGCACGTCAGCTACCTAGGGGCCTACCAAGTCCTGCAAAGGCAAATGGAGTCAAAAATGGACTTTTTGATTTTTTATTTTTTATTTTGAGAGGAGTTTGTATGTTTTTTGTTTTTCTTTAGATGGATATTAAGTGAGGGTTTTGAATCAGTTTTTTTCCTATTAAGTCACTATGCCCGAAGTATGGAAAAATAAGGATGGATGGCCCCACTACCTTCATACATCAAGCAAAGCAATCCCACATACTACTAGGATAAGTACCTAGGGATACTGAAGTGTGTATATGCCAATCATATGGAGAATATGTGGGAAGGCAAAAAAGATAATGGTGAGCTTAGTAAGACAAGCAAAGCAAGCAAGCAAGCATGGGAAAAATTTGCCTTCAGAGAACTATCATGTGCAATGCCACAATTATGGTGGATCCAGAGTCGACCACTCATGAAAGACCGAAAAAGGAATAAATGTGCACAGATGCATGCTTACATGAACAGGATGCCAATGCATGGGGTAATGCAAAGAGCTATGCAAGATTTCATGCTCATGCAAAATGTGATGTAACGATACCACTAGACAGTGCCCTCGCAGGGAAATTGTTCACTTGTCCCATTGTCCTTTTATAATCATGTCAATCTGATAGTGCAAATGAAGTTACAAATGTCCTTAAGTACAATATAAAGAATAAATATCTAAAATATCTAAAACTAAACAGTAAACATCATCACTGTCACTGATCAAAAGAAGAAACCGCCCCCTCTTAAACTAGAAGGAGAAGCAAGAGAAAAGCACCCTCTCCCCATCAATCTGAAGAAGTAGAGAATGGTGGATCCAAGCCAATACGAGGTAGAATGTACTATAGGATTGGCCGATTAACCGCTTTAGTCAAAATGTCTGCAAAATTATCACTTGAAGGCACAAACTCTAGGCGAATAGTGCCTAGCTCAACTTGCTCCCCGCTGAAGTGGAAATAGACTCCCATATGCCGCATCCAAGGGATGATGGTCGGGTTGCCCACAAGGGCAATGGCACTCTGGTTGTCACAATAGACAACTATAGAGAAAACACACAGAAACTGGAGCGTAGCCAACAAGCTCCTCAAATAGATGGCCTCAATGGTACCATCAAAGAGAGCCCTATACTCAGTCTCCGCCACCATCTCCTACTTACAACTGGACCAAGAAATGGGAGCCATGCCCAAGGAAAAGAGGTAACCGACATGGAAACGCCAAGTGTCAAGATCCACCCCTCTCCTAGTCAGAATTGGTATAACCTTGCAAGCATAAACCATGTCCATAAGTCAGTTCATAATGAAAAGTACACAGCAAATATCTCAACACACAAAGACAAGCAATCTAATGTGACATCTTAGGTGCTGAAAAATACTGACTAAGAACACTAACTGAGTATGCTAAATCTGGCCTAGTACAAATCACCCAAAGAAGCTTTCCTACAACAGATCGATAGATGTGTGTATCGAAGGGCTGACCTAGGGTATCCTTCGACAGATGAATAGCAGGATCAAGAGGAGTGGACACATGCTGTATCTATTCCATGCTATATTGTTCCACCAGTTGAAAGGTGTATAAAGATATCATCCGAGCTGTGGCTACAAAGGTCTCCTCATAATCAATACCTTGCTTTTGATGACTTGTGCTTGAGAAAGTACACCCACATGCATCGAGAGAAATCATCCACTATCAAAAAGAACAAAAGCGTGCCATTTAAGGCAATAATGGGTGTCGTGCCACAAAGATCAACATGAATCGATCTCAGTGGAGCTCAACTCTATGAGTGGACTGTTGTGGAAATGGAATATGGTACTGCTCACCTAGCTGACATGCTTTAGAGACCTCTTGAGATAGCTTCACGTGGGGAATGCCATCAACCATCTAGCGACGAGACAACTCACAAAGAGAGTCGCATCCAAGATATCCTAAGCGGTAATACCAGAGACATCAGTGCTCAAAGGCTCCCGTGTAGTGGCTAAAGCCTGGAAGAAATGGAACTCCGCATTCTCAGTTGTCGGCACGGTAAGAAAGTCTGCCAGGTGATAGAAGCCATTAGGCTATGCCTTGCCACGAGGAACGAGTAAACCAGTCTTGTCATCAATGACTTCTACAATGGTCGATGTAAAGAAAAATGCTCGCCCCAACTGAGAAAGCTATTAAACAGACAATAAGTCCACCCCAACCTAGGGAACATGATAAACGTCATCCAGCGTAGCATGATTCTGAGCCTCATTAATAGCAAAACTAATGCGACCACAAGCCTAGATCTTGACCAAGGAGTTGTTCCCTACTCTAACTCTCCCAACTACAAGATGTCTGGTAAGAAAAAAGTCATCTATGGGTGTCATATGATTAGTAGCTTCATTGTCCACAATCCAAGTAGAAGCAGAAGTGCAAGGCTGTCGCAAGTGGGCCTCTCCGACCATCTTCTTGGAAGACAGCTCACAAATATGAACAAGACTCATATCTGATGCCTCTAAAGAGATGATGTGGGCCTCTACAAACCAATTAAACAAGCCCTTTGGCCTTGAGAACGTTATCCACTATCATGGTTGACCGATGGCAACATGAGATTGAGCTCTCCACAACCCTTCAAATCGGTTGCTACCACTCTGCTTTCCTTGAAGGGGCTACCCTACTCAGGTGCGAGGGTCTGGAGACTTGGATTTTGGTTGTGTGCCTCTTGCTTGTGATCAACACTCGTCATCAAAATGGCAAACCTTCTAACAATGTTGATAATACCTATTCTTCTTAGAAACATTCTACTACCCTGGTTTAAGAGAGGATTGACTATTTGCTAGGGTCTCACTAGATGAGGCTTGAGTGGAATTTTGAGATTTCTTACCCTTCCCTTGTTGTCCCTTCTAAGAAGTGGCAACAAGGGCCCCTGCTACAAGTGAGGCCCCATGAAACTGATTGGACCACCTAGCATAACGCAAGAGCTGGCACTCAAATTCATAGAATGTGGGCATAGTGGGTAGTGAGATGACCTACTGCACAAAGTTAAAGTATTTCCTTGGCAGCTTGTTTAGAAACACTGTGACCTGGTCATCAGGGGGCTCAAGAGTCCCCGTTGTAGAGAACTCAGCAAGGAGTCGCTGATACTCAGACAACTTGACCTTAAGGTCATCCTTATCATTAATGGTGAAAATCTAAAGTTCGTGGTCAAGATTAATGCAGCGGGTCCTATCTTGAGCCACATAGCGATCAATCAAGTGTACCCAATGCATTGACGCTAAGTCAAAATGTTGAAGCTGAGAATGAAAATTAGGTAGTAAGCCCTAGATAAACTCAACTATAGCAGAGACATTACGAGCCTTCCATAAGCAGACAACCCCATATGAAACAAGTGCGGGATCGGGTTGGGGTTCCAAACCATGCACAAGATTTTATAGGTTCTGGGAGTCTAAGACATGCCTCATTAAATTAGACCAAGTGGTATAGTTAGACCCATTGAAATGAGTCTTGTACATTGAATGAGTTCTTGGCAGATGAGGAGCTAGAACCGTGAGGTGTCGGTGGAGGTGGATAAGTGTGATGTGGTGATGGATAAGATGGTGGAGGATAAGAAGGGGGAAAAGAAATAGGATAGGCAGAAATAGGCTGCTAATGTCTAATGAGTATTGATTTTTGTGGAGACATAGGAACAAAAGTGTTTCCATAAGGTGCCAAAGGTGGAGGTGGAGGCACTGGGACACAGTAGCCATGTCTAAGAGTCTGCTAGGGCACAACAAAATGACCAAGTGGTCCACTAGGTAAAGCCATAGAGGCAAACTGTGGTACCAAATGATCCATACTCGAAGAATGCCCTAGAGGGGGAAAACTCGAAAGTGTGTATGTGGGAGGATCAGCTCCCATCACAAGTACACCACCCAAATAGGAGAAAGGAGGAGTCCTAAAGGATGTGCCTAATAGAAGACCCCGGGTGTGGTGTGTGGTGGAAACATAGGTGCACTTAATGGAGGCTGAAAGAAAGGTGTAGTGGAAGATGAGGGAGAGATGGGTAGGAGCCCAAATGGATTTGTGATGGATGAAGATGTGGGAAACATCATTGGTTCCTTTTGTCCATTAAATGCAACAAAATGAGATGTACTTACTCTAGTATGACTATGAAAAACAAAATTATTTGAAGAAAAAGGAAGAGAAGGGATACTTACAAGTTGTTGCTTCTTTTTCTTATCTTATCTCAAGTTTTCAAAGAAATATCTATCTTCCTTATTACTTCCAAAGTTACGTATTACCCCTTCTTCAAGAGGATCTTCCAAACCATGAGGAATAGAAGAATTAGATAGCATAGAATCAAAAACGAGATTATGCATACTTGGCACTAGAGAAAAGAAGTAAGATGGAAGTGGTGTGTAATCCATGTTAGTTTCCACTTGAGAATGGCCAGTCCAAAGTGGAGGTTACGTCGTACCTACATGATCAATAGTTCCGTACACTGAATCTAAAGGAGGGAACTCAAGCTTACCTTCAATCTGCTGCTGAGTCCTATGCAGAAGAATGAGATCGTATCAGCCGCTAAAATCTCGTACGGTGGATGGACTCCATGGTAGTTCGAAGTTTCTCCACCCGTGCTAGATCTAGCAAGGGCAAGCTGGGAGGCCCACTCCTGCTCGTTTCTTGACGTGCTTGGCTATGGAGTCTAGAGCGGTTTGTCGGTGTTCGAAGTCATCCAAACCTCCTGCTGTTCTTGCTTCTGTGGATGAGCTCTCCGATTGAGTCCAAGGTTTCTCAAAGAGAACTTGGCTCTGATACCATTTGACGAGATGCTCTAAACACAAAAACACTATATCAATCATACAACAAAGCACAAACTAATAACAAAGAACACAGTTGGGGTTCGGGTAGCTCAGAGACAATGAACATAGATAATAATGAAATGAATGACTATTAAATGTACAATGCTCATGTAGAAAACACACTATGCAGAGAATGAATACTATACCACAAACTTGTGTATCTCCAGAATTAGGAAAAGGGAAAAGAGCTAGAGAGTGTATCGTACTCCGAAGGGATCCCGAAACATAGCAAGGCAGCCGAATGTGGAACACCAGCAAACGCAACCAAGAAAGACTAGATTTGATGGAGACGGTAGTGTAGGAGAGAAATACTGAAAACGCAGGTGAGGAGACCAGCAACAACAGTCAAGAGGCTGAAATCAGCTCCAAATAGTGTATGGCATGCTAGAAACAGCCACCAGATTGTTGTAGACAACAATGGCCAACTTGGACCACGATGTCCTCCGCATCCAGGGTGTGGATAACAAGCTGAAAGACCTGAAATCTGCAAAAACGAGATTGGGAGAGTGGTGGGCTGCATGCCTATTTATAGAAAGTTTAGGGCATCCAAATTTGGGTTTTGCATGTGGGACACAATAACTACTCGTCCCTAGGAATCTACCAAGCCTTCGAAAGGTAATGAACATCTACTCTTGGAATTTTTTCTCCTTTATTTCTATTTTTCCAAGGGTTAGAACCCCCTTTTACATAGCTCCATATCTTATATATTTCAAATATATTTATTATTTTTTTCTCTTTTATCTGGTACGCTTCCCTAGCTTGTTGCCCGGCAACTAATAGGAATTCCTAAAAACAATTGTCTAACAAGCTAGCAGAACAAGGTCACTAGGACTACCCTCAAAAACAGCTCTTAGAGTGCCTGACAAGCGTTTCTTTTAAAAATAAAAGGTTTGCTTCATTAATTAAGCATGTTTTGGGGCTGTTTAAGTTAAGCTAATGCATTTTTAGCTCAACAACCGATGACATCATAGATTGGAATAGCAGCAAAACTGTGAAAATGCAAGCTGGTTGATGATGTGGCAGGTTGGTCAGCAGCTGCAAACTGCAAACACAGCTGTTCCTACACATGTGGCAGCTGGCAGCAGTAGAAAACAGGCTGGACAGCAGTCAGTTGATCAGCATCAGTCAAACCGGGGCTGGAAACAGCAGCAAACTGCAGTAGAAAGGCTGGACAACACATGCCAATTGATGGACACCAACGGTGGAAAGCTCCAACTAAGATCTACTCTGCAAATGAGGTGTGGACAGCAAAGCTCCAGCACCTGCAGACTACAAAAACGAGATTGGGCTAAATGTAGGGCAGCCTGTCTATTTATTGAAAGTTTGGGGCCTCCCAAATTAGGGTTTGCATGTGGGACACAAAAAGTCTCTAGGACCGCATTTCTTTTTTATAAAAGTTTTTAATTCATTGATTTATTTGAGTTTTAGGGCTCTCTAAATAACTTAGCTCAACATCTCCATGTTGTTCTACTAATGATTAGCTTAAGCACTTAGCTATCTCACCTAGACTGTCATGCTGAAATCTTGGTTTGTGCTAAAGTACTTATGGTATGTTGTTTCGAGAGCCATCTTGCATCCTTGGATGCCATCTCCTATTCCAAAAAATTGGGACTGCGACAACCATGAGGAAGCTGTGCTTACTTGGGAGACAAATGATTCCCATGCCTATACTCTTCTCCGATGCATCTCTAAAGAAGTCCTTCAAGTGATTACATCCTAGAGGACAGCTTCATGAGTGTGGGAGAACCTTCAACTTATGTATGAGACTTTGTCCAACCATGCAAGATATGACCCGCTACAACCACCTTCAAACTATTAGATTTGAGCTGATTGATACAATTCAGTCATTCCTAGTCCGGGTCAAGTAACCCATGTACAATATCAGCTTCAACAGATGAAGTCCGCCCTTCCCGGAGCAAATCTTGTGGGGACTGTTTTCTACAAGCTTCCTCAGAATGCCTTACCAGCTCAAACATCAACAACACTCCTCAGTTTTGAGCATAAAGTTGATATGATCGACATTGACATTAGTGTCTTTCCAAGGCACCTTATTATTGGCTTGATCAACCACTACTTGTAACCTCTGGTCCTATCTGAGTGTCATTGTCCTATGTACTAGATGAGTCATAATCAATGTAGATTATATTGTACAGATCACCCATGATTTAAGAGAAAGTGTTATCAAATTGTACACCTCATGGGTGAATCTGTGTATTTGAGCAAACATTTTCCATTTTATGCCAGGCATTTTATTTGTTCGTTGGCTTGATTCTAGCGCCCATTTTTGGGGCTGCTTGATTGGTCATCAATTTCGCATTCTTTTTGCTTATGTAAATAGGCTCTTCTCCTCAGCCTGATACTTGCAGAATTGTATCTTCTTGGAGAGAGGGAAACCATGCTCACTGCCGATGACCTAGTGCCCGAGCCTTGCATTGTTCTTGCTGCTTGGTACATGGATTCTATTTCTTGAGCATATTCTTCTTGAGTTCTTGTATTCTTTGCAATAATGTTCTTTGTGTTTGTACAGTCTATTAGAGCAGTTACTTCTTGCTTCCGATGCTACCCTCTATTTCGACAGTTTCTTGATCACAAGATTGAGAAATCCCATTTGACCATTTATCCCAAATATTTGACGAAGTGGAAGAACTTCCCAAAGGCAAAGACTATGAGAGTGCGCAACAGAAGAGAAACACAAACACAAAGAGAAGCAGAAAGAGAGAGAGAGAGAGAGAGAGAGAGGAAGCAAAAGATGAGGAAAGAATACTACACCGATCGAGGAAGAATGTTGATACAATGATGATGGACTAATCAATCCCTCCACGCAGCCCAAAGCATCAATGAGGGCACCAAATAAGGCTAACGACAATGGTAGCACCAAGCATGGAGAGTCGGAGTGTTGTAGTGTGCACTTACAAAGGGAAGACTGAAGATTGAAAAGTGTCTGCCAAGTGGGAAGGCTCGCTATGAATGGCCAAGACACCAAAAAACTCACCAACCTAATCCAAAGGACGCCATAAATGATGGCTGACCAACAATAAATGTTGGTCACCGAAGAAAAATGCTAGAAAAAAATAGGGAGCGCCCCGAAAAAATCCCAAATGGCAATGACAAGATTTGGCAGGTGTAGGCAGTATGGAAAGTAGTATCTAGCCTAGGAATGCACACAAGAAGCCGACAAATAAAGAAAATGCACCTAAACTACCAAAGCTCCTATGTCTCCATCACACTCTAACAGGAGCTCACAACCAAGAGATGACAAATTGACATGACTAACACAAGCACGCTAATACCCCCTCGCAAATCCTGGGAGGATCTAAAGACCCAACAAACTCATGTAATGAAGCATGGAAGCCTTGGGCAAACTTGCAAAGGCTTCGTAAAGAGATCTGCTACGTTGTCCTCCGTGGGATAGTAGGCTACCACCAACTCGGAATCCATGTTCCGCTCACAAACATAGTGGTACTGGACCTCGAAGTGCTTTGTGTGAGCATGAAACATAGGGTTCCCAGCCAAAGCTAGAGCACTCGGGTTGTCCACATCTGTAAGTCCTGGTTGAGGAAAGCCAATCTCTGCCAACATGCGGTGAAGCCAAACTGCCTCCATCGCAGTAGAACATAAGGCATGATGCTCTACCTCTGTAGAAGAAAGGGCTACAATAGACTACTTCTTACTACTCCACGAGATCACTCCCTTGGAAGGCATAACCTATAGTGGACCTCCATGAATCCACATCACCTACCCAATCAGAATCACACCAACCAGAGAGAGAAACCCCCTCCCCATACATGATCCCGTAGGATCGAGTCCCCTGTAAATAACGAAGAATACACAAGGCCGCCCCAATGCTCTTAAGTGGGAGCCTTGAAAGAAGACAAAAGAGCCACAACAAAAGAAATATCCGGCCAAGTGTGAATAAGCCAAATGAGAGAGCCAACAAGACACCTATAACACATGACATTTATAAGGGGAACCCCCGTTGCCAAAAGCTTGGACTCTAGGTCCATGGGGCATGAAATAGGCTGACAATCGACACATACTAAACTTCGAGAGAAGCTCGGATTGTACCTATGCTGTGAAACAAAAATGCCCTATGCCATCTAATAAATCTCTAATCTAAGGAAGAAGTGAAGGATCCCTAGATCCGTCATGTCAAACTCCTATCGCAAAATCTCCTGCATACGATCAACCTCCTGAGTATGGCTCCTTGTAATGATGAGATCATCCACATACAAGATGAGCAAAACACACCTATCACCCTCAACCTCGAAGTATAGGTTGGGGTCATGCACTGACAGATGTAAACCACTCTGAAGAAAGAATCGATCAATCCTCTAGTACCAAGCTCTGGGATCTTGCTTCAAGCCATAGTGTTGGATGTAAAGTCCCTTCATCTCGGTGTATAAAGTTATATGGGTGTGAACACACCCTACCCTAACATATAAATACATTATTTATTATTTGTGTACCATCACAATCTGGTACACCTATCTCTCCGTTCACTCTCTCTCTCACTCTCAACGCTGCTGCTCAAACTTCTTACACTCCCATTGCACACTCTCTCCTTCAAACTGGTATTAGAGCTACGCCTAAGTTGTGCGCACTTCCCGAAGTCCGTGCGTGTCAACTCCATCTCGTCTGTGCGAAGAAATGTTCGGTTGTCACCTCTACTAGTCACGCAAACACTTAGCCTTGTCAGTCAACAATTCCCAGGTCAGCGTGAGTCGACAAGTCCTCACGCGACAGCCTTTTTGTGTAGGCAACAGGTCAGGCAGGTCAAGCACATGCAGCAGCAAAAGGTCATCGTAGGTCACGCAAGTTGGCACAAGTCACGCAGGTTAGGCAGAAGCAGCGCGGGTCACACGCAAGCAGATTGGGTGCAAACAAATCAGACAAAAGGTCAAGGGCTGTTCAAGTCACGTTTTTTAGGCAGATTCGTCAAATTTTATTAATATTTTTTTTGCAAGTAGACCCCCTACTCACTGACGAGGGTTCATGCGTATAAGCACAGTTCAGAGATTTAATTTGTGCCCAAATTTTGGGGTTTTTTTCAAATTTGATGCTATTCATGCATAACAATGACATTTGACCCGGAAATTGCAAAAATTGTGCACATTGGCTTTGAAAATTATGCAATTGGGGCAGATTGGTTAGCAAAATTTTGGGGCTTTTGCTGAAATTTGTGGATTTTGGCAAAATTGATGTGTGAAATGCACTTTGGGGACATTGCTCAAGCAATCTTGGTGATGTAAGCAATGTAATTTGAGTTTTTTATCTCCACTTGTGAGATTTTGGAGAAATTGCAAAGAATTTTTTGGTGTATTTGTGTTGATTCAGGCACATATGTATGCAGAATACATGTTAGGCAGCTCCTATTGAGTTGTTGTATTGCTGAATATTCATGGAGCAGTCTTGGAGATCATTTCCAGATCTGGGATTGTTGCAAATGTATCTTGGTGATATTGCTGAAGTGGGAGTCACTTGGCAGTGATGTATGCATGTAATGCATGCTGAAATTTTAGTTATATTGCTAAAAGTCATCCTTTCTACTGCTATACTTGAATTTGGGCACTATCAGTAATATAGTGACACTAAATCTTGCTCTTATTTCCTCAAATTTTGGGCTGAAATCCGCTGAATATTCAGCTTGTTGTATGATGTCATAAATTACAGCATTGGTTTTTGGGTGCATTGCTGACAAATGGCCACTAATGCTTCTAGCAGCAGTGACACTAAATCCCTCCTTGAAATCAAGAGGTTTGATGGCATTGGCTTTGATCTATGGAAGAACAAGATGCAAGGCATTTTGTTTCTCAAAGATTGTGATGATGCTCTCTTGGAAACTAAGCCTGCATGCCATATGAGGATTGGGCTAGACTCAACAAGAAGGCCATTGCATACATTAAAATGGTTGTACCTGGTGATGTACTTACAGATATTAAGCGTCTTGATACAACTTATGCTGTATGGAAATAGTTAATGGATACTTTTGAAAATACAACTCTAGTGAATCAAGTGCATCTCATGTGCAAGCTTGTGAACATGGAGTTGGATGAATCTAGGCCAGCATTTGAGCATTTGAGTGCTTTCACGGGGATTTTGAGTTGCAAGACTATGGTTTGCAACCCTTCAGTGATAAACTGAAGGCTATTTTCTTACTGATAACTTTGCCTAATAGTTGGGAGGCTTCGGTTGTTTCACTTAGCAACAACACTGTTAGGGGCTCCATCCGAGAAGGAAAGCTAGTTTCATTGGATGCTTTTAAAAGGTTTCATGCTTTTGTTACCACACAAAAAGGGCTTAAGTTAAAAGCTATAAGAATGGATAATGGAGACAAGTATGTTTCTAATGAGTTTAAAAATTTTTGTGACATGCATGGCATTAAGAGGGAGTTGACAATCCTTTATAATCATCCATCAAATGGCGTGGCTAAAAGATATAATCGCACACTTTGTGAGAGAGTCAGATGCATGCTATCCATAGCTAATCTCCTGCAACAGTTTTGGGGAGAGGCTCTTAAAACTGCAATTCATGTATGCAATCACTCTCCAAATCATGCATTGGAAAATGGCATTCCTAAAGAGATTTGGTCCAGCAAACCTACTTCATATAACCGTTTGCGTGTCTTTGGTTGTGATGCCTTTGTGCATGTACCTGTAGATCAAAGGACCAAACTAGACATGAAATTCATCAAGGACATCTTCATGGGATATGGAGATGAGAGAGATGGGTTATAGAGTTTGGCTTCCTTAGGGCAAGAAGATAGTACACAGCCGAGACATAGTATTTAATGAGGCAAAGTTGCTAAAACGTGCTACACAAGGTAACCTTGATAGAAAAAATGTCAAATTTCAGCATAAACAGCCAACCATTTAGCAGCCATTACCTGAAGATTCTATTCATTTTGATGCTAAAAATGAGCATCAACATACTAAAAACAGGTTACACCAACAAGAAAATACTAAAAATCAACAACCTGGTGGTGTGCACATACCTAAGGATGTAGGCCCATTGCCTAACAATACAAATCATTGAGTAAGAAGGTCTACGTGTGTTAGAAGGCAACCATAGAGGTTTCAGCCATCTTTGGATTGCATTTTGTTAACTGATGAGGGTGAGCCCCTGACATTTACAAAGGCATAGTCATGTGAAAACAAGAGAAACTAGGAGCTTGCTATGCAAGAAGAGATGAAGTCTTTGTATGCAAATAACACATGGGAGCGTGTACCTTTGCCCAAGGATAGGAAAGCTATCCCTAATAAATGCATTTACAAAGTGAAATGTATTGATGGAAAGCCCAAGTACAAGGCACGGTTGGTTGCTAAGGGCTATACACAGAAGGAAGGCACAAACTTCCAGGAGGTATTTTCACCGATGGTGAAGAGGACTATGCTCCATGTTTTGTTTACTCTCGCTGCATCCTTGGATTCAGAGTTGGATCAAATGGATGTGAAGACTGCTTTTCTTCATGGTGACCTGGACTTACTCTCGCTGCATCCTTGGATTCAGAGTTGGATCAAATGGATGTGAAGACTGCTTTTCTTCATGGTGACCTGGATGAAGAGTTGTACATGAAATAGCAAAAAGGTTTCACTATTCCAGGGAAAGAGCATTTGGTTTGTAACATTAAATGCAGCTTATATGGGTTGAAACAAGTCCCTACACAGTGGTACAAAAAGTTTGATACATCCATGCTCAACCATGGATTTAAACACAGTCATACAAATCATTGCTTATACACTAAAAAGATTGATAATGAAAGTCTTATTGTGCTAGTCTTATATGTGGATGGTATGCCGATTGCACAAAAGCATAAGAGTACTTTGAATACTCTAAAAAGGCAGCTAAGTTCAGCCTTCTCAATGAAAGATTTGGGGACAGCTGAACACATTTTGGGCATGTGCATTAAAAGAGATAGAAGGCAGCACTTGTTATTTCTCTCATAAGTCAAGAACATTAGCAAAATACTGAATAGGTTTGATATACTAATGCTAAGCTTCTTGGTGTGCCTTTACCGCCACATACAAAGCCAAAGGATAATGCAACTACTAGTGCTATGAAGGGCATACCTTATGCATCAGCTTGTGGATCTTTGATGTATGCTATGGTTACAACTCGCCTTGACATTGCTCATGTAGTGGGAGCTATTAGTAGACTCATGTCTAACTCTAGCAAGCCATGTATAACAATATTCATCATATATTGCATGATTGAAAAATACTCATTTTTGTTATCATTTTGTCTTGAAGATGATGTATAATTTCCTTGTTTGCAACTTTTCACTTTGTGAATGTCATCCTTCATATCAAAGCTATGAACTGCAAAATGACACATTCTTCCAATATGCTGCAATATGACCCATTCCTCCACAATAATAACAAACAATACTAAAATTAGTAAACCCTTTGTTCTACCATCCACCTCTTCCTCTAAAGCTTCCTATGCCTCTAGAATTACCATGGCCTCTCAAAATCTACATGTTACCAAACTATTGATTTAACATGTTTTGTTGGTTACTTCTAGCATGACCTATATCATGACCTCTTGAAGAGAATATGCTATGTTCCCTACCTAAACTTGAATGAAAAGCTTGGGCCTATCCACCACTTCTTTCAAATGATTTACCTTGCATGTTAATCTCTTTAGTGATCATGAGAGAGACCAAGTTATCAAAATGTGGAAACGGCTTTCGTACATACACAGAAGTAAGAAAGGATTTTGGGCCTTCTCATTATTAAGACCAGGTAAAGTAGATGAAGCCATGGGAAGCAATGAAATGTATCTTCAATACTTAAAACGTACACAAAAGAAGTGTATATGCTATGGAAAGGGTACACTAGAGTTGCAAGGATTCTGTGATTCGGACATGGTAGGAGATCTTGACACTAGTATTGGGGATAAAGGCACCTGTGCCTAGCCGCCCATGTATTAGTTACATTGACAATACCCGCATACCTATACACCTGTACACTACAGGTGGCGGGCTCCCATTGTTGTCACTTCATTCTTTGTTCTTTCAGTGACATTTAAATAAAGGAAAGGCCGGTCACACATTGTGACTGTTAGAGTTCCCACATTGTCTCTCTCTCTCTCTCTCTCTCTCTCTCTCTCTCTCTCTCTCTCTCTCTCTCTTGCTCTTGCTCCTTCCACCATAGCTCTTGCTTCCGCTCCATGCTTCCACTTCAAGGCTCACTTCCTTCAACTGGTATCAAAGCCATCTTTCTCGAGAGCTCCGAGCCCCGACCCGGCATTGCTTCAACTTGTGGAGAAAAGCTTCAGCTCATAGCTTCAATGGCAGCCATGGATTCTTTACCCCAAGGTATGCATTGAGCTCTACCTTCTTCCCAACTTCTTCCTATCAGTTGAGGCTTGTTACAGAGCTTCCCTGAGACCTACTGGAGCTTCCCTAGTGCCACATTCAACTTAGCAATGGCAGCAAGAGTAGCCAACAATTCAGCGTGATTTGCACACCCCCCACACCCCACCACACCCCCCCACGACACGGCGCATATCCCCCCCCCCCCCCCTCGCACCCCACCTCGAAAAACCCCGCTCACCACTTTGCTGGCCTCCATCTCTGATCAATCTGCTACTCATCTTCGGCTCCTGAGCTCTTGAGTCCTCTTGGGCATTTACTTGGCATTGTATTCAATACTCTGGGATTGAGTTAGGCCTCATTTGAAGCTCCCGGGATCAGCCATTGGCCCATAGTTCATGACAGTTTGCTGTCATACAGTTCAGGACAGCACTTCACTCATTGTCTGGAGATCACTTATGCTTCCCAAGATGTCTATTTGATGCCGGATCATCTAAGGATGTTATGCCGATGTATTGAAATGATATGGGACTGATTTGAGCACTCTTTGCTCAATTTTACAAAGGCTTTTCATTGTTCTAATAAGTAGGGATGAAGCTCAATTGGTCAATGGAATACATGCCTATTGCTTCTGGAGTACTTACCGACAACTTGGGTTGATATACAGATACTTATGGTTCATGTTACATGCTTTGTCATGCTTCCAGCTTGCTTTTGAGCTGAGATTGAAGCTTTGAATCTTGACATGGGCTGTCATTCACTATTATATATGGCTATTTGATGCTCCAGTAAGAGCTTTGCAAGTTATTTGGGTCACATGCTACTTGGATTTGGATGTATAGATGCCTTCCACATGATGTCTTGAGCTTTGTTTGCTCGTTTGGCATTCAACTTTTATTCTTGTGGGAGCCACTACTTGATACTTGGATATTACATTGAGCATTTGGTTACGCAATTGAGCTTAGGGTCTTCAAGTGAGACCGTGGGACTTAGTGACATGTACATGCTCTTGTCATACTTTATGTACACAGTTGATGCTTAGTGGGCTGATCTAACATTCCTCTTGGGCCGGCACCTATCTCTGTCACAATGTTGTCAGTGATGTATGCATCTTGATTGGTTATGTATTGAGCTTCCGTTACATTACTCGGTCTGTTGTGCCTTTAGTTGGTCTCTTTTGTTATCCGTGAAACCCACTCTATGCATGATGGTTATGCCTATGGGATGTATCTCAATATGACTTGCTAATCCCTTGACCATTCTCGATGCCAACAGCATATTCACTCACTGCTAGTTGGAGCTATTCCCTGGCAGTTGCAGTTTGTCTTATATCAGTGAATGCACATCTTTGGCATTGATTTCTTACTGTTATACTTCATTTTCAGCATGTTGTAATTGCAATTTACTGCACTGTTTATGTAAGCAATCGCCTCCATTCAATAGTTCTTTATATTGAGTTTGTGGACAGTTCATTACTTGGTCAATACCCATTGTTTTCAGCTTGATTTAGCAGTGGTTTCAAGGCT
Source organism: Lygodium microphyllum (assembly GCF_053477565.2). Classification (NCBI taxonomy): domain Eukaryota; kingdom Viridiplantae; phylum Streptophyta; class Polypodiopsida; order Schizaeales; family Lygodiaceae; genus Lygodium; species Lygodium microphyllum. The sequence goes on along the minus strand of NC_141135.1, from coordinate 148,478,522 downwards.
GTTTGCAATAATTACAGCAGCCTACTTTGACAGTTTATGCACTTGTTTGCCTTCATTATAGCTAGTGGCTCGAGTGATAGTGCTATCTTTAATATTGACAAGATGGATAGCACCAACTACAGCTACTGAAATACATTTCATACTATTGTGTGTGCCAACATTTCGTACTGTTGTGTGTGCCAACATGCCTACGGATGGGGTACAATTGCTGGATGTAGAGGGTGGACTCTTGGCTGAAGAGGTTAAAAAAAAGAAAGTCGATGCTTCCCGCACCTCTCATGCTTTTGTCAAACGATAACGTACCAGCGAGACAGTAGGGTTTGCGGGGAGGAACACGGAGTGAACTCGGCAAACATGGAGAAGAGAAGAGAAGAGAGAAGAAACTCTAATGAATGGAATGATGAAGTTTTGAATCATGGAGTGAATGTGATACAAGGAAACAAGGGTGCTGTAGCACAAGGAAGATTATGAAAATAGCCATGAACCATGAACCACAATGTCCTCCTGAAGGGGTGTGAGGGTAGTGGAGAGGCTGGAGAGAAGAGGTGACGGACTGAATGAATCAACCGTAAGGAATGAATGAGAGAGTGGCCTATAAATAGGCACAGTCAGTCTAGGATGGCGCCCCTTTCTGGGGCTGCAAACCCTAAACGCAAAACGCAAAAACGCAAACTACGGGTGAAGAGTGAAGGGTTTCTCAACAGCCCCTCTCAGGCCCAAAAAGGGAAAGAAGAGGAGTGAGATGGAGATGCAACGCTACATATTGAAGAATGCTCATGCAACAGGTGCCACTTGGACAGTGTCCCTTGTGGGGAAATTGATCACTTGCCCAAGCGCCCTAGTACAAAGATGATGAAAACATGCAATGCATAGGAGGAATATCGGACTTTGTGTGGTGTCTAGAACCATAAGGATATACCCGTACTCAATCTCCGAAGTTGGCTCCATGCTGACCACTGGATGAAGTGTATGCACAAAAGAGTGCCGCAAGCAAAGTGTATTGGCTGAAAAAGCTTATGGGTTTGCATATGAAAGAGGGTACAGCAATGTCTACTCACTTGAGTGAGTTTAACTCCATTTTCAGCCAGCTAGTTGCCTTGAAGTTCTTGATTGATGAAGAATTTAAGGCTACGTTCTTGCTTTGCACTCTGCCAGAGAGTTGGAATACATTCAAGACTCCTAGGGGCAATTCTAATGCGATTCTTTTGTATGCTAATATAGAGAGTGCTCTACTCATGGAAGAAATGAATCAGCAGAACAATGAATCCAATAAGTCTTCCAGTACTTTGCATACTAGGGGTAGATCATAGCAGAAAGGCAAATGTGATAGCAAGGGACACAGTAAATCATGTGGCAAGGATGTTGAATGCCATCATTGTGGCAAGAAAGGTCACTTTAAACGTGACTGCTACAAATGGAAGAAAGAAAAAGGAAAGGGCAAGAAGACAGATGATAGCAAGGAAGAGAAGAAAGAAAGTTAGCCCAAGAAGAGCAGTGTCAAAATTGAAGAGGTGAATGTAGTCACTCATGACAGTGACAGTGGGAATGATGTACTCTTGGTCTCTTCACACTTTAGTGCACATGCTTTACTTGCAGATACGGATGATGACATGCATACTTAGATTCTCGATTCAAGTGCTTCCTTTCATGTCACCCCTCATCATGAGTGGTTCTTTGACTATACAGGGGATTGACATGGTGTTGTCCATCTTGTGGACAACTATGCATGTGACATTGCAAGTATTGGCAGTGTGCAATTGCAGTTTCAGCATGGTTATGTCTTCACACTTCAGCATGTACGGCATGTACCTCAGCTCAAGAAGAGCTTAATTAGTGCAAGGCAACTAGATGACGATGGATTACATATCACCTTTGGAGATGGGAAATGGAAGATCTATAAGGGATCTAGAGTGATTGCCAGAGGTTGTAAAAGTAATACCTTGTATCCCCTCCATGTATCTAGTGTGAGTGATCATGTTGTTGCCGTGACCGAGCAGCCAATGTTTCTTTGTGGCATGGCCAGTTGGGACACATGAGTCAAACTGGAATGAAAGTACTTTCTCGTTTGGGTTACTTGCCTTGTCTTCGTTATGCTGATTTTGAGCATTGTGATAATTGTGTTTATGGTAAACATGCACAGACGTCTCATAAGAAGTCTCTTTCGCTAAAATCTTCTCCTCTAGAGTTAGTACATTCCGATGCATGTTAGATGCCAGGGTTATCTTTAGGAGGGAAGAAATATTTTCTCACCTTTGTCGATAATGCTACACAGAAGGTATGGGTTTATCCTATTCATAGCAAGGACGAAGTGCTCGACAAGTTTAAAATATTCTTGGTATTGATTGAAAATCAAACTAATAAGACACTTAAGTGTCTTCACTCTAGCAATGGTGGGAAATATGTGTCCAAGGCCTTTCAGGCATTTTGTGATAGCAAAGGAATAAAGAGGGAGCTCACTACCCCTCATAATCCATCCCAAAATGGAGTTGTAGAGCGTATGAATCGGATCATACAGCATAAGGTCCGTACGATGCTATCTCATGTTGCATTACCCCATGGTTTTTGGGCAGAGGCTGTTATGATAGCCGTACACTTGATTAATTGATCACCAAACAGGTCTTTGGGAAGGGGAAAAGGGAGTTCCCCAAGAAGCATGGTCGGGCAAGCCACCTTCGTATGCACACTTGAAAGTGTTTAGTTGCGAAGCATTTGTGCACATTCCTAAAGAAAAACGCAGCAAACTTGAGCCAAAATCCTGTAAATGCATTTTCCTAGAATATGGTGACGAGGCTGAAATGGGGTATAGATTATGGTATCCTGAGAAAAGGAAAGTAGTATGCAGTAATGATCTTATCTTCCAGGAAGATCGCATGCATATACAACCCGAAAAGACTAAGGAGGTCCATAGGGTTGTAATCCGGGAAGAAATACCTTTCGAATAGCAAAATGTACCCACTGTACAGCAGCAAATACCTGCTGTAAATGAGCCTGCAAATGTAGAAAATAATGCTGGAAATGATCAGCCAGCTATTGCCCATAATGTTGAGCCACTAAATGTGTAGGAACAGCTAGGACAGCAAGCTGTTAATGCTGATTTGCAGGCTGAAATGCCAGGACAGCAAGCTGAAAATGCTCAATAGCCAGCAAACAATGATCATTGGGTTAGGAGATCATCTAGGGCTACTAGACAACCTGATAGATTTGTTCTTGGTGCAAACAATGTGGTTGATTATGTCATGTTGACAGACTGTGGTGAACCGTCTTGCTTCAAGGAAGCAATGGACAAATAGGACAGCAAGAAATGGTATAAAGCCATGTTCTCAAAGATGGAATCTCTTGAGAAAAATGGCACTTGGGACTTGGTGCAATTTCCTAAAGGGCAGAAAACCCTTCCATGTAAATGGGTTTACAAGATAAAGATTACTTCTCGTTCCTCGCAAAAGTACAAAGCAAGATTAGTTACGAAGGGGTACAAGCAAGAACATGGAGTTGACTTCGATGAGATCTTCTCTCCTATATTCAAGATGACTACATTGAGAACCATTTTGGGCTTGGTTGCAGCCGAAGATATGGAGCTCATACAGATGGATGTAAAGACTACATTCTTACATGGTGATCTGCATGAAGACATATATATATGCAACAGCCTCAAAGGTTTGTGGAAAAAGACAAAGAGAAGATGGTATGTAAACTCAAAAAGAGTTTGTATGGATTGAAACAAGCACCAAGAGAATGGTATCATAAGTTTGATACATTTATGCAGTCTCAAGGATTTCATAGAAGTTAAGTGGATCACTACTTGTACACCAAGAAGGCAACAGATGGCAACCTGATTATCTTGGTTCTATATGTTGATGACATGCTAATTGCTAGCAGGGATACTCATGCCTTGGACTCACTGAAGCAAAGTCTTCATGGCAGCTTTGACATGAAGGATCTTGGTGATGCAAATCACATTCTTAGGATGCAAATACTCAGAGATAGGTTAAAAGGCTTACTCTATCTATCTCAGCAGGAGTATATCTCCAAGGTTTTGCAACGTTTCAATATGGAGGAGGGGAAAATAATTGGGGTTCCATTGCCTCCATATGTGAAACTCAATGCAGAGGACAGCCCTAAATCTAATGATAAGAAGGATGAAATGGCCAAGATACCATATGCTTCAGCTATTGGCAGTTTGATGTATGCTATGGTTGCTACACGTCCTGACATTGCCTTTGCAGTGGGAGTGGTTAGCAAATACATGGCAAACCCTGGTAAAAAGCATTGGGAAGCAGTGAAAGGTATTATGAGATACCTCAAAGGCACAAAGGATTTGTGCATCTGCTTTGGAAAGCATAAGGCATCTATCCTTGGCTTTACGGATGCAGACTATGCTGGTCATGCGGATTGCAAAAAGTCTAATTCTAGGTATGTATTTAGCTTCACAAGAGGAGTAGTCTCTTAGATCTCCAGGCTACAAAAGTGTGTTGCATTGTCTACTACAGAGGCAGAGTATGTAGCTGCCACTAAGGCATGCAAGGAGGCTTTATAACTTTCACGTCTGGTGGGAGAGCTTGGAATTACAAAGTTACCTGTTCTCCATTGTAATAGTCAGAGTGCTATCATGCTAGCACGGAATCCCGTCTTCCATGCAGAGACGAAGCACATACAGATGAAGTACCACTTCATTAGAAATATACTTGACAGCAAGAGCATTAAGCTTGTCAAAGTGTATACAAATGATAATCCTACATACCCTCTCACGAAGGGTCTTCCAGCAAAGCGGTTTGCTTGTTGCCGACAGATGATGGGAGTTGGATAGATATATGTATTTCAGCTTTGTACATACCTAGACTTAGCTGATTATTTTCTCCTCTTAAGACACATTGCCTTTAGGTGGGAGGTTGTTGGGAATAAAGGACCCTCGTGCCTTTTATATATACTCGGGTGTGAACACACTCTTAGCACACTTGTACTTTCATATATATATCTATCTAAAACCTAAAGAGGTACACTCGTCATTGTACCCACAAGTCGTACTCACTCTCACTCTCTACTCTGCACCCTCTCTCTATCTCTCTGTTGTGAGAAACCATTGCATGTCTCGATCCTCGTGCCACCGGTCACAATACATTAATGTTGTACAAGTTGATTATTCTGATGATAATTTCATACTTGCAGCTTCTTCTCTTAATACTTCATAGCTAACTGATGCTTTGTCACGGTATACTTAGTGTTGGTCGATAGATTCAAGGGCTTCCTTTCATGTGATCCCTCACATAGTAGTTTCACTCCTATCGCAATATGACTGGATCTATCCGTTTGGATAATGACCCTACATTGGCGATAGTTAGTATTGGTGATGTTCAGCTGCAGTTTGGTTCAAGTTGCATGTTTACTCTTCATGATGTACGTCATGTACCAGCTCTCACGAAGAGCCTTATCTCTACTGACACTTTGGATGATGCTGGTTATGTAGTTTCTTTTGGTGATTCCCCATGGAAATCTTATCATTGTACATGCTAAGTCCAATACTCTCTACCCCTTGCTTGTATCTAGGTCAGTTAACCGTATTTTGGCAGTGGATGCACTTCCACATGTATCTATGTGGCATCATCGTCTTAGGCATACATCTTTGAAAGGAATGAAAATGCTCCATGCCCTGCTAATCATTAGGTGGCGCAAAGTATTTCATTACCTCCATTGATGACTGTATGCATAAGGTCTAGACATATCCTATTAAGCAGAAATCAGAAGTCTTGGCTACATTTCAGCGTTGGCTTACTTTGATTGAGAACCAATCTAGGTATAGGTTGAAATGCCTAAAGTCAGATAATGGGGGTGAGTATCTCTCTAAAGCCTTTGAGTAGTCTTGTGACGAGAGGGGTATTAAGCGTCAATTGACCGCATCATACACCCCACCCCAGAATGGTATGGTTGAGCGCATGAATAGGACAATTCAAGAGCGAGTTCGCAGTATGCTTAGCCAGGCATATTCACCACAGCATTTTTGGGTTGAGGCAATTACCTCTACCGTACACTTGATAAATTGGTCCACATGTACTACTCTTGACTATCAAGTTGCAGAGGAGATATAGTCTAGAAAACCTCCCTCATATTCTCATTTACGTATCTTTGGTTGTGAGACTTTATGCCATGTACCCAAGGATAAGCGCAATAAGTTAGATCCTAAGTCTAGAAAATGCATCTTTCTTGGTTATCGATATGCAAGTGAGATTGTCTATCGCCTCTCAATCCGCAAGCTCGGAAGGTTATCCACAGCCATGATGTTATTTTACATGAGGAAAAAATGCATAAGCAGCTTAAGCATGTCGTTGAGGTACGTAGGGTGATATTTCAGGAGGAGCCTCTTGCTACTATATAGCCAGCTAGACAACCCGTCGCAGCAACTAATGCCCCGGTGGCCCAAGCCCCCCATGCTCCATAGAATGTATAGGCCTCCCAAGCAATTTTGAGGCAGTCTACTAGAGATAGATGACCACCTACGCAATTTGAGCCCTCTATAGATTATGTTATGGTGATAGATACTGGTGAACCTCTTACTTATGATAAGGCCATGTGTAAAGGTGGTAGTCACTCTTGGAAGAGGGTCATATGCAGTCAAAGTATGACTCACTGCATAAAAATCATATATGGAATTTGGTTCCTTTGCCTAATGGCAAGTGTGCTTTGCCATCCAAGTGGATATATAAGTTGAAAAGTACCCGTTGATATCCCAAGCTAGGATACAAGGCCAGATTGGTTGCTAAGAGCTTCAAGCAAGAACATGGTGTGGACTTTGATGAAGTCTTTTCTCTTGATGTGAAGATGACTACCCTACGCTTGGTACTGGCTTTGGTTACTCAGCTTAACTTGGATCTTTATCAGATGGATGTAAAGACAGCTTTTCTTCATAGGGACTTGCATGATGAGATTTACATGGAGCAACCTAAGGGCTTTGCGAACTTTGGTAGGGAACACCTAGTGTGCAGATTGAGGAAGAGCCTTTATGGCCTTAAGCAAGCACCTAGGGAATGGTACCACAAGTTTGATGCCTTTATGCATTCAGAGGGATATTCCCGCAGTGATATGAATCCGTGTTAATACATGAAGAAGGCTCATGATGGTAGCCTTATCATTTTGATCCTCTATGTGGATGATATGTTGTCTGCTGAGAGTGCTCATGATGAGTTGGATGCCTTGAAAGGTCAGCTCAAGAAGAGCTTTGAGATGAAGGACGGGCCTCACATATTCTTGGGATGCGCATTACACGCGATCGCCCTAAGGGGCTCCTCTACTTATCACAAAAGAAGTATATCCAGAAGATCCTTGAGCGGTTTCATCTGCAGGATGTTAAGCCTATCAGCTGTCCTTTACCTTCTCACGTGAAAGTTAGTCAAGCCAATTGTCCACAGTCTAATGAGCCAAAGGCCGAGATGGCCAAGATCCTGACATAGCATTTGCAGTGGAAGTTGTGATATGCCATGATAGCCACTCGTCCTGACATAGCATTTACAGTGGGAGTTGTGGCACGCTATATGGCTACACTTGACAGACGGCATTGGGATGCCGTCAAGGATATCATGAGGTACCTGAAGGGTACAGTAGCTATGTACATATGTTATGGTGGCCAAGATACAAGAGTCGTGGGGTACACTAACTCTGATTATGCAGGAAGTCCACCTCTAGCTATGTTTTCACTTTTATTGGAGGTGTTGTTTCTTGGATGTCCAGGGTGCAACAATACACGGTTCTATCTACTATAGAGACAAAGTATATTGCAGCCACTGAGGCTTGCAAGGAGGCTCTCTGGTTAGGCCATCTGGTGGCACACCTTGGCATTAATGATGCGGTCCCTACACCGCATTTGGATTCTATGAGTACTATTCAGTTGGTCAAGAATCTAGTCTTCCATGCAAAGACAAAGCACATTGAGGTGTGTTACCACTTTATTCGAGAGATCATTGAGCACAAGTCCATTGAGGTTGTCAAGATCTCAACTGACCAAAATCTTGCAAATCTGCTCAGTAAAAGTCTCTCAGCTAAGCATTTAGCATTCCTTAAGAAGTTGATGGGCATTGGATGAGATGACATCTTTCCTCATCCTATTGTACTTATGTAGATTTGTGCTTTGTCACTTTTTTTCTTGTTCTTTCCTCATTAAGGGCACATTCCCCTTTAAGTGGGAGATTGTTGGGGGGTAAAAGCGCATGTGCCTAGCCGCCCGTGTATTAGTTACACTAACAGTACTTGCATATCCGCACACTTATACATTGCAGGTGGTAGGCGCCCATCATTGTCACTTCATTCTTTATTCTTTCAGTGACATTTAGATAAAGGGAAGGCTGGTCACGCATTGTGACTGAAGGAAGTTCCAACATTGTGTGTGTGTCTCTCTCTCTCTTGCTCTTGCTTCCGCTCCGTGCTTCCACTTCAGGGCTTACTCCCTTCAACTAGGAAATTTACCAGTGGGTATGTCTTTACTTTGGCTAGTGGGGCTATCTCTTGGTGTTTAAGGTTGCAAAAAATTGTGGCACTGAGTACTACAAAGACTGAATATATTTCAGCCACAGAAGCTTCCAAGGAAGCTATTTGGCTTGGCCGTCTGGTCAAGGATTTTGATCTTTCTTCAAGTACTCCAGAGCTGGGATATGATAGCCAAAGTGCAGTATGTCTAGCTAAGAGTACCATGTTCCATGCATGTACCAAACACATAGGTGTTTGGTACCACTTCATTCGACAGGTCTTGGATGATGGCCTTGTCACATTGACTAAGATCAAAATCCAAAATAACCCTACAGAAGTTCTCACTAAGAGTCTTACAAAGACTCAACACGAGCATTGCATCTGATTAGTGGGAGTTGGTTAGCTTAAAGGTACCACTTCGGGCCTTTAAGTGGAAGGTTGTTGGATGGAAAGTCCATTCATCTCAGTGTATAAAGTTATACGGGTGTAAACACAACCTTATTTGTACCCTAACATATAAATACATTCTTTATGCTATGTACCATCACAATCTGGTACACCTATCTCTATGTTCACTCTCTCTCACTCTCAACACTACTACTCACACTTCTGTCTCGCACTCCCATTGCGCACTCTCCCTTTCACATAGAGGGCCTTCCGCAATCGATACACATGGTCCTTCCCTTGCACAAGAAAACCAAGAGGCTATGAAAAATATATCTCCTCCTCAAGGACACCATTCAAGAAGCCTAACTTTGTGTCCATCTGATAAACAGACTAACGGTGGTGGGCTATAAGAGCCAAAATAACGCGAATAGTAGACATTCGAGCCGTCGGTGTAAAAGTCTCAAAATAGTCCACCCCTTCCTGCTAAGCCAAACCCTTGGCAACAAGCCTAGGTTTGTGCTTGTCCAAGGAACCATCAGCAAGGTACTTGGTCTTCTAGACCCGTTTCACACCTATCACCTTCCGCTTCGGAGGATGCGGAACCAACTTCCAAGTCTGGTTACGCTCAATGGAATCGAGCTCCTCCTACATGGCCTCACACCAAATATCCTATGCAAAAGCCTCCTCAGCTGTAGTAGGCTCACTATCATGAAGAATGTGTGACATAAAAGCATAGTTTAGTGAACTTTTCGACTGGGCTTGTAAGTGAGCTGATCTGCGTGGACCTGCAGGAGAAGCACGAAAGTGAGAAACACATGAATCATGCATGAGCTGTCAATACCAACACGGAATCCAAATAGACTCATCCTAGTGCAAGGGAGACTGTGGAGTCTCCACTACCTACAATGCACCTGTCTGGGGTAGGGACCCCCCCTCACCAAGGGAAGGCAAGTCGTCCTCATCTAAGGAAGGCTCCCCTCGAACGGCTAAGCACCTCTAGAAGACTCCGAAGGGAAGGAAAAAGGGGTGAAAGTATGCGACGAAGTACAAGTAGTAATCGCATCCATCAATTGGGGGTAGGGAAGCCAAAGTAGAGGAAGGAGGAGGGGGAAAAGCCAAAGACAAAGAAGGAGGTGCAAAGAGGCAACTTGGAGGGGAGAAGAAGAATTGAGGGTGGGGAGGGGTCAATCAATGACGAAGAATCACCTACAAACAGAACCATCGATAGGATCCTCACAGACCAAAGCCTCATCGAAGATCACATCCCTACCCATCTCAAGCTTTCATGTTGTCGGATCATAGAGTCAATAGCCCTTCATGATAGTGTTGTAGCCCACGAAGATGAGTTTTCTCGACTTTGAGTCAAGTTTCGTCTTCCTCTTCTTCTTATCTACATGAACAAAAGCATCACAACCAAAGATGCGAAAATGAGATACAGAAGGCTTTCAACCAAAGAAAGCCTCATAAGGAGTCATATCCTGTAACACAGTAATCGGCGAGCAGTTGCGGATATGAACCACAATGGCCACCCTCACCCCAAAGGGTATAAGGAAGACCCCAATGCTCCAACATTGATTGGGCCATCTCTAGCATGGTCCGATTCGCACGCTCCACCATTTTGAAGGTGTGTTTGGCTGGGTATACTCCACCCGAATGCTGTGGTCCTTGCAAAACTGAGAAAAGAGGCTAGAAGTAAAGTCACCACCATGATCTGCTCATACGCCACGAACTTTGCAAGTAGTCTATGTCTCCACAAACACCTTCCACTCACAAAAACAGGAGTACGCCTCGCTTTAGTACTCCAGAAAATAAGGCCACGCATAACAACTGAAGTCGTCTATAATCAGCATCAAATAGTTGACCTTCCCAAGGGAAGCCATGTCCATAGGTCCACAAAGGTCGATGTAAACCAAGTCAAGCAGTGTAGAAGCCCTCCTCGTGGCAACATTGGAATGTGGCCGCCTATGTTGCTTGCCCCTCAAATAGCGAGGGCACAAAATGTGAATAGGAGAAAAATCTGGAAGTCCCTCGACCATCTTCTTCCAAGAAGCCCATCGGATCGCATCAAAATGAAGATGACCATATGCCCCTCAAATAGCGAGGGCACAAAATGTGAATAGAAGAAAAATCTAGAAGGCCCTCGACCATCTTCTTCCAAGAAGCCCGTCGGATCGCATCAAAATGAAGATGACTATAACAAGCATGCCAAGTAACCCAAGCTCGTGGAAAGACCGCACAACAAAGGATGTGAGCATGTAGAGCCCACCTTCCTAGGATCCTGTCCAAAGAATGGTACCTATAGAAGCATCCTCCACTATCACCGCATCCTGTGTAAAGGCCACACGGGTCCAAAACTGTGTGAGACCATGAAAAGACAATAGCATAAAACCTAGATCCAGTACATAGAGAACTTTGGCAGAGTTGTCACCAATGGTGACTGTGCCCCCTTTGGCACTCGGGTCTTGAGGCCAATCTTGTCTATAAGTCATGTGAGAAGAGGTCCTACTATCTACCAATCAAGGCTTCTCTTGAAGAAGCAAGAGTTGTATCCTCCTTGACAAATACATGCATAAAGACAGACTCTGTCGTTGTTGGGGCAACCTTCGAATCCTTCTCCTTGGGCTTCAAATGGGAGTACTTTTGCCAACACTTCTCCTCGGGATGAGTGTCCTTCACACAATGTGGGCACTAGGGTTTCTTCTCATCCTTCTTGTCCTTCTACTTTTTGTCCTTGGCATGTGCCTTCTTTTTCTTCTCTCCACCTGCACCTGTAGTAAATGCCTTGGTGAAGCCAGAACCATGGGCTCCAACCTCATTGAGTCGCTTGTTATCCTCCAAGACAAGCGGTGAAAGCTCCTCCCATAAGAGCATCTCGCAAGTCCTCAATGTGATAAGGCTCATGTAGAAGACATCGAACCGAGGAGATGATAGCTCAGTCAAAAGGATCATAGCCATGTCTTCAAAGGATATCATCCGGCCAAGAGAGGCAAGCTCACCTCGCATGTCCTCCATCTCCGTGATGTGCTCCTTCATAGAGGAGAAATCATCAAGACTGAGCATCCACAACTCCTCCTCCAGGGAAATCTTGTGGGCAAACATCTTGTACTAATACAAAGACGCAAGCTTCTTCCACGCTTCCACCGCAATCTTCAACCTGCAAACATGCGCAAGAACAAAATCCTCCAAACTCATAAAGAGGAAGGATCAGGCTTGCCAATCCCACAAGGCTGCACGGTCCATAGAAGTTCCATCTGTGGGATCCTCCTTAGGACAGGGAATGGAATCTGAATTAAGAGCCCAAAGATCAAAGATATTGAGTATGCACTTCACCTAACACAACCACAACGAATAGTTCGAACCATCAAGTTTGTCTTCTTTGAGTAATGAAGGTAAGACAAGCACCTATACCGAAGGTATCAAGAACGACATCTTCATTGAGGATGGAGCCTTCTGTGAAAGATGAATAGAAGGGGGATGGGTGCTAACAGGGAACTCCTCATGCCGACTATAATCGTGTCTCTGCTCAAAAGAGTGTCTAGAAAAAAGCTCCTCCTCTGAATCATCAAAGCTCATGACTAGAAAGACATCTTTGAACTTGCAATCACCCAGAAGTCTGCATTTGACAGAGAAAAACCTATCGCCTCCCAGCAGGAAGCTATTGCCTGCACAAAAAGTTGTCACCTACAATAGGAAGCTGTCGCCATGGCTTAGGAAGCAATCGCTTGCAGCAAAATGCTATCACCTGTACTAGGAAGCACCTACAAAAATGCAAATTTGTGTTTTGAGCAAAATGCAAAAGCTGAGGCTGTCTGATGTCAAAAAGTTGCCGTCTAGTCTCTGTAGACTATCGCTTGGCTACCTAGGGATACAAACGGGCAATGGACCACCTGTTCAGCCAATAAACGCAAGCTGAAAATTTTGCGTTTTGGAAATCTCAACTACTCCTTCGTGATGAAAACCTAATCTTTTGCAAGAAATCTCAAGGTTGTGTCCTCACTTAGGCGATGATACCATGTGAGAGTGCGCAACAGAAAAGAAACACGAACACAAAGAGAAGCAGAAAGAGAGAGAGAGAGAGAGAGAGAGAGAGAGAGAGGGAGGGAGGAAGCAGAAGATGAGGGAAGAATACCACACTAATTGAGGAGAATGTTGATACAATGATGATGGATTGATCAGTCCCTGCATGCAACCCAAAGCATCAATGAGGGCACCAGATCAAGCTAACAAAAATGGCAACACCAAGCACGGCGAGTTGGAGTGTCGGAGTATGCACCTACAAAGGGAAGACTAAAGGCTGAAGAGTGTGTGTGTCTACCAAGTGGGGAGGCTAGCTATAAATAGCCAAGACACCCAAAAACTGGCCGAGCTGATCCAAAGGAGGCTACAAATGCTGGCCGACCAGCAATAAATGCTGGTCACTAAAGATAACTACCGAGAAAATATAGGGAACACCCCGAAAAAATCCTAGATGGCAATGACAATGTCTAGCAAGTGTAGGCAGACTGTGGAAAGAGCAACTGGCCTAGGAATGCACACAGGAAGCCGACAAATAAAGAAAATGTGCCTAGGCTACCATAGCTTCTATGTCTCCGTCAGAATCTGATAGGAGCTCACAACCAGGAGATAACACTGACTAACATGACTAACACAGGTAGGCTAACAAAGACAACAAGGGAACACAAAAGAGTCACTTCCTTGACTCGGTCCTTGAGAATATTGCTAAGGAAAAAAATCATTCATAAAGGACCAAATTGTTACATCCTCGAACATTCAAGGTGAGCGCTCGCAACAGTGGCCATTGACAACTAACCATTAATATGCCCTAGCCTTCAAGACACATTCACACCAAGTCACTATGTGACCCATTATTAGTGACCAATGCAACGCACACCCATCCTAAATGCACATGTAACACTTTTCGTGTCATGAATGATTGTTATGCTCGACAGTATCCTCACTAAGATTAAGTGAAGTGACTCTGGAGTAAGTAAACCAACTCCCATGTAGTCTCCACCTCCAATCCTTAAGGATATCTCAACTTGACTAAGTAAACAAGATAAACAATTCTTCAGGATTGTTGGATCATAGATTGAAGAATCAATTTGAGTTTGAGTGAAGTCTAATGAGCGTCACCCTTAGGACAAGAAACTTCCTCGATCAAGAAAACTTGTTCACCTTGCCCCATGCATTCTTTCAAATGACTAATGGGACACAAGACAAACTTGGATATTTGGAGGTAATTCCAACTAGTAGGACAACCTACTTATCTTCTTAGTAATTTTAAATGGTTAATCACACCTTAAAGATAATTGTGCATTTGTTGAAGCTCATCATGTTAGTCTCTTTTTGTATTTTGACGTACACCCACATATCTTCTTGGAGCTCATGAAGGGTGTGGTATTAGTTATGATTTTCTAAACACACAAGGATTGATACTTATCCACGAGTCTAAATATGCTTTAAGACATTTGCTTCATATCCTCAATATCCCTTTAAATCGCTTAATCAAATCAAGCAAGTCTACTAACATTGAGCAAGTTGTAAATATGTAAATTAAAGTCACTTCCAAAACAATACTTTCCAATAAACAATGAAAATCTAAAGGGAACTTGACTTTGGCACAAAGTACAATTGTGAGCTTTGTTGCTTTCCTTTGAGATCCTTACTTCTTCTTCTTTTTTGCATATATCAATTAAGACATCAACTAAGAACTACTTTTTTTTCTCCTTTGAGTCTACAGGCAATTAGTTGTTTCACCTCATGACCACACATGAACATGAATGACCTATATAGACTAGCCAATATAAGCAAACCCAATTTGTGGAAGGTAATGCTCCCAATCAATTGATGATGAGGGACACATGTCATGATTTTATTGATTTCGATTAGTACGTTCAATATATCCATCAATCTCAAGATACCCAAGAATAACAAAAAATAGGTGACTCTCTAACTTTTTTGAAGGCCATTTGCGAAAAAATGGCCAATGGGATTCTAATCACTATCTCATGTTTATCAAATGGTTCACAAAACAATCCAAAAAACACAATGCACAAGACAATAGTATTAAAAATTTCTAGTCCATTTCTTATAGAGAATTTGAAAGGATTGCACTACTCCCACTTGTTTATGCTATACAACTTTATTGCGCTAACTTTAGCGGCGCTACACTATTGAGTCTCCATAAGGGCTTCATGCACAAACGATTACAAAAACTGCGAACTAATCGAGGCCAAAGTTCAATTCATGTCCAAGTGTCTCAATACTAGGTGTATCCTAATGTCATGAGGACATGTATTTTTGAAACCTCACTCAACATGTAGATTAATTTTTAATCACATAGTTAAGTAAATGTTACACATGTGAGGTATAACTGGGATTAGAGTAAATTTACGAGCCCGTGACCCGAGAAAATCACGGGATGTCAAAGGCAAAAGTTGCTATAAGTTATGCTACACAAGTACTTGGTGGTATCTGGTGCCAATTGTTAGCCTAGGTCATTCATTTGGCTAGAAGTGTTAGTTCGTGACACTAGAGAAGTGGCATTTAATGGTACCTAACACCAATCTGATGGTCAAAGATGACACAGACACACTCACAAATGAAAGTTCCCTAGCCAATTTAATTATTGGCCAGTCAAATTATTTTTCTAGACACCAAAATAAAAATTAATATTTAATTATGGATAATGTTGGAAAAGCCATTTGGGAAGGCATGGATAATGTTAGAAAAACCATTTGGGAAGGCTACCATTTGGCAAACTTGCCCATGAAGGTTGGTGGGAGACTAAAGAAGAGGAAAAACGTGACTATTCTGCTGTTGTGAATCACAGGGAGCTATCGGAGCTGATTGGGACTGTTTTTCCTCCATTTTCCAACAGGAAAGAGTAGGTTCGCTACACGCAACAGCTCCTAGGGACCCCCAAACTGCAAGCGGCATCATCTATGCCACTGGCGACACCAAGGAGAGGGTTCCCAATAACACATGACAACATTTACAGGCTGTTGAGACAAGGCACCACGAGTAAATGACTAATTTTCTTCAGTTCTTCGCGAAGAAAGTCTGAATTTTCTCTCTCCTCAACATTCTCTCTCATCTTCCAACCTTTCTACAAATTACAGCATTGAGATCACCAAAGACTAAGAAATTTCAGATTTCTGTATTGTAAAGCCTAATTTGCAGTAAAAATTAGAGTTTAGCAACAGCCTCGAAAAGAGTGCAAGAAATTGGAAGCTCCAAGACTTGCATTCGATAGGGCTAAAGCTATTTTCGGTCAAATTCAAGTGGAGGGACTAGCAAATCAATGTTGGGGCATTTTCCATCTCGATCAAAGCGGGTGAAGGCCAATTGATTGCCCGAAGCAAGGGGCAAATCAGATTGAAGACTTGTTGGTCATTTTGGACACAGCAAGGGGAATTGGTGTTAGCAATCTAGTCAGCTCATCTATGAGTTTGGGCTATACTTGACATTACTAGGTATTTTAGGCATTTTACGGTGGTCATCTTAGTGATTATTAAGAGATTTATTGTTGGCCGACCTGATGCCATATTTGGCCTATTTTGGGCCTATTTATTCAGTGGCTCCTCCTCTCATTCAGTCACCATCATTCTCTAGGTGGTCTTCCTGTTGAAAAGTGTTGAGAAACCCTTCATTCTTCACCCGCAATTTGCGTTTTTGCATTTCTGCATTTTGCGTTTAGGGTTTGCAATCCCAAAAAGGAACACCACCCTAGACTAACTGTGCCTATTTATAAGCCACTCTCTCATTCATTCCTTACGGCTGATTCATTCAGTCTGTCACCTCTTCTCTCCAGCCTCTCCACTACCCTCACACCCCTTCAGGAGAACATTGCGGTTCGTGGTTTGTGGTTGTCTTCATCATCTTCCTTGTGCTACAGAACCCTTGTTCCCTTATATCACATTTACTCCATGATTCAGATCTTCATCATTCCATTCATCAGAGTTTCTTCTCTCTTCTCTTCTCTTCTCACTGTTTACCGAGTTTACTCAGTGTTCCTCTCCGCAAACCCTACTGTGTCGCTGGTACATCGTCTTTTGACATGGTATCAGAACTAGATCTACTTAAATAGTTGCAAAGATCCTCCACTTCTAGTGAAGGCAGAGACTAGTGGCGAGTTCAGCATCCACTTCTCTCCTTCTTCCGCTACATCCACACCCTAACTGGCAGTTGCTCCCTCCTCTGATTGCTGTTTTCCAGCTTGCATTCAGGGTTGTTGCTGCCACCTCCACCTCCCTTTGCTGCATTTTAGTGCAGCATTTTACTATGGCATTTTACTGCGACATTCTACTACTACGTTTTACTGCTGCATTTTACTGCATCGTTCTACTGCGACGTTTTACTGCAGTATTCTCTGTTGCTGACGGCTCAGTCAGATTGTTGGAGGCTCCTCCCTGCTGTTAGCAGCTGTTCTTTGCAGCCTGGCGGCTCAGCTAGTTTATTGGCGGCTATTCTCTACAACCCGACAGCTCCACCATACTGCTGTTGCAACCTCTTATTGCTGGTAACATCCTCCTTCCACTGGCAACTCACTTCCAGCCCTTCCACTGCCCTCCCAACCCTTGAGGTGGACATTGCAGTTCATGGTTCGTGATTGACCTCTTCCTTCTTCAACAAGGCACACCAATACCCATGGCTTCTGCACAGGAACAGATCATGCTTTGTGCATTGAGAGACTCAACCCGTACGTGCAACACTCCATTCACACATCGCACCTCTCTGTTAAATGTAAAGGGCAAGGATTGGTTACTCACCCCACCCTCTGTCTCACGCTCACTGATAAATACAGAGGGCAAACCATACTCACAGCCCATCCTGTTAGGATAAAAGCTCACATCACTTAATTGGTTGTCAATGAAGATCGCTTCATCTATTATTGTCATCAAGGTGTGGAAGATGAGGCGTACCTAGGGAGGTAGCCCATATATCTGGTACTGTAGATTTTCTGAAGATCATGTCGTCTATGTGAGGAAATCACATGTTCTGCGAGGAGTACAAAGACATGTGAGGGAATCACAGAACGTGTGAGGGAATCACATGTTCTGCGAGAAGTACAGAGACAGCACACCAAGGGAGGTGGCTTTGAAACTCACCCCACATCACCTCCCAAAACCCCGCTCAACCGATCCCACCTCACCCCCCCACGACATGGCACACCCCCCCCTAAAAAAACCCCGCTCCACACAACCCCCCACCCCAACACAACATGGCACAATCCCCCCCCCCCCAAAAAAAAACCCCACTACACCCAAGTCCCCCCCCCCCCCCTACGACATGGCAAAACCCCTTAAAAAAACCCCGCTCCATCCACGCCACCCCACTGCACCTCAAAAAGCCTTGCTCAACCCACCCCACCTCAACCCCCCACGACATGGCGCACCTCCCCTAAAAAAACCCCGCTTCACCCAACCCCCCGCTCCCCCACGACATGGCACAATCTTCCCCCCCCCCCCCCCCCCCCCCACGACATGGCAACCCCCCTCAAAAAACCTTGCTCCATCCACGCCACCCCACCCTACCCCCCACGACGCGGCAGACCCACCCCCACCCCACCCCTGGACATTCCCCAAATAGGCAGCATGTACAGCAAGTATCCTAGGCAGAAATTGGTGCAAGAGTGCCACATGGCAACTGTCACATGTCAAGCAGATTGCAGATTACAAGTCGGATAGCTGGTCAGCCAGTTTGCTGACCAGTCGCAGCCGACCTGCTATCTCTGGGTCTTTTTGGCTGGCCTATTTATTGGCCTCAATTTTTGCAGTCTTCTTTAGTTGTGCTCCCACTTTTTAGGCTGCAGGCCATGGAGACTGCTCTCCCGGCTAACGAAGATTGAGATCTTCGAGGTGGAGACATACGCAAACATTCTCTCTGCACCTATGTATATTTTTGCATCCTTATACAGCATTCTTCACTATAGATTTTCTGTGTTTCACTATCTCTTTCTCGCTCTTTGTTCACTCTTCGTCTTGGTCATTCGCTTCTGCATTGCTTCACTCTGACATGGTATCAGAGCATTAAAGGACTAACCTAGGGTGGACCCATCTCAAGAGGAGATTTCAACATAACACAAGTCTGCGTTTTCAGCATTCAAGGGTGAGCAAGAGGGTTGCACATTAAAACAAGGCTGAGGCGAGCGTGGGTGTGAGAGAAAGGAGAAGATTTGCTGAAGCTACTGCTGGTTTCTAATGTTAGAGAAGGAAGAAGGCTGCATTTTGGGCCTTCAAGTGCAGATTTTACCTTTTCATCACCTTCGGCGGGTGAAGAAGGAGCGGGACGAGCGGTCAAGAGCCCTAGCGGGCTGTATTCTCACAGTCAGAGGGGGCTACTTTTTGTGTTTTGTGCACGCATTGTAGGTGAAGATGTCTTCTGAGGCCAAGACAGAGTTTCAGGCGATCATGGACTGGAAGGTGCCTATCTTACCGGCTCTTCCATCAGATCCAAAGCTCAATGGTGAATTACCGCATCTGGTGGGTCATGTTGCTTGCCACTTTGGAGTCCTATGATTTGGCGGAGCTTGTTACGAAGGCTATTCATTGTCTTTCTTCGCAAACAAGTTCAAACTCTCTTCAGTGATAAGGTGGAGTTAGCAAAGCCTTAGGCACATTGGGATAAACTCAATACTCGCATCCACTCGTTTTTATTTCTCTCATATACTACAATTGTTATCTCTCATATTGAGCATTTGATGGTGGTCCAAGAGATATGGCTGGAGCTTGATCGGATGTATAATCGTATGACCGTCATAAAGCGTGCTTTTTTGGAAGTGCATATGAGGACCATGAGTGTCAACAAGTCATCTTCCATGCGGGAGCATATTAACAAGTTAAGGCAACTTCAAATGCAAGTATAAAACACAAGGAAGGTGATCACTTCTAAAGACATGGCGATAACTCTTCTTTCACAATTACCGCCTCATTTCAGTGGTATTTATTCTGCCTTGATTGCTTCAGGGCAGTCTAAGACTCTTCGGCAGGAAGAGTTGGTTCCTATGGTCTTGGACCAAGTGGAGCAATTGAAAGGTACCAATGCTTCTAAATCTGAGGCTTTGGTTGGTCAATCCTCTCAGAAGAAGGGGAAGAACCAAAAGAAGGAGGAGAACAAATCCAAGAAGGACAAAGAAAAGAAGTCCACTTGACACACTTGTGGCAAGGCAAGTCACTGGAAGAAGGATTGCCCCGACAAGGAGAAGAAGGAGAAATCTTCAAAGGATTCTGAAGCAGTGGTGGCTGCTCCCTCATCTGCTTCTTTTCTCCACTTGGAAGTGGTTGAGGATTCATCCCCCTGACGGCTTCTGATGCTATGTTGACAGCCCCATACACTCGGGAGTGGATTGTTAACAGTGGTGCCTCATGTCACATGACTCCTTCAGCAGGTGTTGCTCATTTGCGGCCTTCGCATGGCTAGATTCTCATTAGTGATAGTTCGTCTATTCCTGTACAGAGATGGGCCGACATGCATCTTACTCCCGATGGGCAAGGCGGTGGCCATACATCCGAGGTACTTTATGTACTGGCCTTGGGCTCCCATCTACTTTTGATGCACAAGATTTATGCCCTTGGCCTTTTGGTCGAATTTGATGTGGATTTTTTTCGGATTCTTGATCTAGATTGAGACAGGTTCTTTCTTCAAGATATGAGGAGAATGGAGTCTATAAGTTGCGGTCTTCATCTACCTTGACTTCTCTTCTTCTTACCTCCCAAACCTAGTTCGAGCTTTGGCATGCTCAGTTTGGCCAGCTCAACTATGATTATCTTCGGAAGGCGTCCAAGGGACGGCTTGTTCGAGGTTTGCCTGATATTGTGGTGAGACAATAGCCTTGTGTATCCTGCATCTGTGGGAAGCAGACTCGCATGCTGTTCCTAGCAAGGCTTCGAGGCGATCTTCAGCACCTTTGGAGCTTGTTTCTACTGATCTTTGTGGACCGACGAGGACAAAGTCACTAAGAGAAAGCTTGTATATCATGTTAATTGTGGATAATTACAGCACGATGACATGGGCTTATTTCTTAAAGCTAAAGTCAAAGGTTTTCTTTAACTTTAAGGATTGGCTGCTCTTTGAGGAGAACCAATCGGGCTAGAAGCTGAAGATCTTGCGATTAAATAAGGACATAGAATTTGTTTCTAATGAGCTTGCTTGTTTTTTTATACAAACTATAGTATTCACATGAGTTTGCCAATACAAACACTCCTCAAGAGAATGGCATATTGGAGCAAAAGAATCGTAGTGTGATCGAGATGGCGCGTACCATGATGAAGCATCGTTAGAAACCTTGGTGTCTACGGACTAAGGCTATGGCTCCTACAGTTTACATCCTTAATCATTCCCCTACTTCCGCTATTGTTGGTATAACCGCGTATGAGGCATACTTTGGGGCTAAGGGAGATGTTTTTATCTTAGGGTTTTTAGGTTTGATGGCTATTTTCACATCCCAAAGACGCATGACAAATTTGAAGCGGCTTCCAAAAGACAGGTGTTTGTGGGCTATAGCTCGCAATCTCATAGCTACCAATTGTATGATCTCATTAAGCGGGATGTCTACACAAAGTCGAGACTCCTATGGACCCGAATTGGAAGGCTACGGCCCAAAATTCTGATTCTCCTTTAGCAAATGCTTCCCGTTATAGGCAATTGGTTGGCTCCTTGATATGGCTTCTTAATACTCGTGTTGACCTATATTATGTTGTAGGTGTGCTGTGGCCAAGTTCATGAGTAAACCCAAGATGGTTCATCGACAGGCTACTCAGAGGATTTTGCAATTCCTACGAGGGACTCCTAATCTTGGGATCTATTATCCAGTTGATACAAGTGCTATAGCCTTGGTACTTACCGGATGGAGTAATTCAAATTGGGCTAGCGATGTGGATCATCGAAGTTCCACGACAGGTTATTGCTTTACCTTGGGTACTGGTGTTGTTTCATGGAGCAACAAGAAGCAGCCCACAGTTGCCCTATCTTCGATTCAAGCGAAGTATCGAGCAGCGTCTTCTACTACATGTGAGACAGTGTGGCTTCGTAGGCTCTTGGAGGCTGCTGGCAGAGAGGTTCTACTATTCTCCAATGCAACATTGAGAGTTGCATTGCCTTGGCCAGGAATCCTGTGTTCCATGCTCGGACGAAGCATATTGAGATTCAGTACCATTTCATTCAGGAGAAGATTCTAGATGAGACCATTCCCCTAGACTATTGCAAGACAAAGGACAATCTTGTAGACTTGTTTACAAAGGCGCTTCCTCAAGCTTTACTTTGACAACACTCCAAATCCCTTAGCCTTCTGCTGTATCTAGGATCTGAAAGGGAGGGGGTGTTAGAGCTAGACATTTCCCGAACAGGGAGCAAGTACAGCAGGTATCCCAATCAACGATTGGTGCAAAAGTGCCACATGGCAGCTACCATGTATCAAGCAGATTGCAAATTGCAAGTCGGCCAGTTTGCTGACCTGTCGGCTGCATTTAATACAATCAACCTGCTACTTATGGGTCTTTTTGGCTTGCCTATTTATTGGCCTCAATTTTTGCAATCTTCTTCAGTTGTGCTCCCAATTTTCAAGTTGTAGACCATGGAGACTACCCTCGGGGCTGACGGAGATTGCGATCTTCGAGGTGGAGATATATGCAAACATTCTCTCTACACCCGTGCATATTTCTACATCGTTATATAGCATTCTTCACTGCACATTTTTTGTGTTTCACTATCTCTTTTTCTCTCTCTCTCTTCTCTTTGTTCACTCTGTCTTGATCATTCACTTCTGCATTGCCTCACTCTAACACTTGAGGCCCATGCCAATAGGAATACGAATCGTACACTAAAATCAGCACCTAAAATTCATGGAATTGATAAGGATTTCATATGCCAAGTCATCCAATGTAAATTGGGGCGACATTTAGCTAGTTGGTGGTTCCATTTGTGCAATTCCTGGGTGAAAATCAAGGGGTAATTGGCCCAACTTAGGTACTGATTGTATATACAGCAAGGGACTTTTGGATCAACAAAGAAGATTATGGAATCTCAACTTGTACACTATCCATTAGCAATTAAAGATAAAGGAAGGGGCACTAGCTTTGGGGCTAACTAGGTGTCTATTGTCTAAGATTGTTAAGGTAATATGTGCATTTCAGTTTATGCTCAGTTATTAATTGTTGTACTTGATCAGGGTTTACCACCCTATCTGAGGAGAAAGGTTGGTTTTACTAATACCATGTCAAAATAGTGTGAGAGAATGATATGCACTCATACCATATCAAAGAGAGAGTAGGGTTTGCAGGGAGAAACACAAAGTGTACGGCAAACACTAAGAGAAGAAAAACCCAAAGAAAACACAAAAGAAGAAGATGATGAATCATAAATCATTGAATCATACTAGGTGAACCAAGTTGCTACAACATAGTCAAAGCTCTAAAGGTGACTATATTGTCTTGTCTGATCAAGCGGTAGTACCTATAGGAAATCTACACTATAGAGGAAGCAAAACGATGTCCTCCAGCAATAAGCTGTAGAAGCTAATGTTGAAGAGTGAAGGAAAGAACAATTAGTTGTAGAGGAAGTGAAATGTAGTCCTCGGTAGCTATCATAGATGAAGAATATGCTGAAATCTCTCCGAGCTGATGGCTACTATCAAGGCAACTGCTAGGCAACCAATTACTACAAACAGTATGAAACTGCTGCAAACACAAGCCTAATAAGCTTGATAATGACACCAGATGAGGAGGACTGACACCAAATAATGTAGGCTGCAAAAATGCTAGGTGGAAATGGATTGCAGAAGCCATAAACCATAAGGTCCTCCTCATGAGGTGTGAATAGCAAGTGCAGTACAGAGGATGGAGAGACAAGAGAAAAATGTGAAAACGAGTGCCAAAGTCAAAAGGAATGAATGTGCAATGAATGTGTAGGATGTAGAATGAGGAAAGTCAATGTCGTATTTATAGGCATAGACTCTCAAATCACAACCTTTGAAGTCTCTCGAGTAGCACCCGAC
Source organism: Lygodium microphyllum (assembly GCF_053477565.2). Taxonomy (NCBI): domain Eukaryota; kingdom Viridiplantae; phylum Streptophyta; class Polypodiopsida; order Schizaeales; family Lygodiaceae; genus Lygodium; species Lygodium microphyllum. The sequence continues at coordinate 148,454,695 of NC_141135.1, read as the reverse complement.
TCTCAAGTAGGGCCCAATGACGTTAACTAATGATCCAAAGGAAAGCCTTTTGGGATAAGTAAATGGAAACCAAAATAGGAATTAACAAGAAGAAATGTATTGAATGACTTGGTTTCTCAACAAAATCCCACAAAACTAAAATAGGAATTAAGGAGAAGAAATGTAAAGAATGACTTGGTTTCTAGACAAAATCCCCCTTCATTAGGATATTTTCTAGCATCTTAGTTAGGCTAGCAAGTAGTTGGAGGCGCATATAAGGGTAAAGTATAGATTCCGTCAAGCTGATGAAGCTGCAAGTGCTTTACCCGAAACTCCTCCCGACCAGAACTGCGAGAGGACAGATTACCTAAGCATCGTCATCTCTTCATCTCATGTAGAGATTTGCTATGGTAGATATTAGATATTGCACATGCCATTGAATTCGAGGATAGAAAATCTATGTTTGGTAAGAAGCCATTGGAAAACAGCAATTAACTAGCTCTGCTATCCGACTCGCCTCTTTAGCTTAATCGATTGACAACAAAACAATGGACTGCTGGAAAACACTTAACCTGTTACGTTGCTCCCAACTTGCAGCAGGTGCGACGGTCTTGGTCATGAGTTTGTCCGCCCTGGACCCCCGATCTTCTCGTTCTCCAATCGGGAAGAAAAAGCCCGGAATAACACACATACGTTTCTAAGCAACGTGAGCCTTATTTAGCAAGCATTGCAAAAAGTCATAAAATGGCATCTTCGCTTATTTTATCATAGCTAATAATCACCTCACTAGCTGCTCCGCCCTTAAACGCTTTTCCCATGGGTGGAATATATTCTATCTATCTCTCTAAATATTAAGGAGAAGTTTACCAAACCGTCTCCCCAAGCAGAAAAGGCCTTTCTGAACCTTAGAATGCTCTCACTTTTTTTTAAAGTTTAGTTTTGTTTCAAAGGTTATTTATGTTCGATGCAAAATTAAAAAACTAAATACTTTTTTGGAGAAGTGCAAGAGAGAGAGTGTGTGTGTGTGTGTGTTTTTAGAAAACACAAAATCTAGTGGGGGTTTACCGTTTCTTTGTTCATTCTTTCTTTTAAGGTCTGGCCTACATTGCTCACGCTCTTTCTCTCTCTCTATCCTACGCATCTGTATAGGGAAAAGCTTTTCACCAAGTGCACACACACATCCTCTCTCTCTCTCTCTCTCTCTCTCTCTCTCTCTCTCTCTCTCTCTCTCTCTCTCTCTCTCTCTCTCTCTCTCTCTCTCTCTCTCTCTCTCTCTCTCTCCGCACATGGAACAAAAGAAACACTATGGAATAAGGAAAATCCCTCTTATTTACCAGCGGAATCTAAGGCCATGCAAAGGAAGAGGAGAAAGTAGTGTTTGAGGGTGAGAGTAGCGGTGCCTAGCTAGAGGCGATGGGGAGAGCGGGGTGCAAAGGCATGTGCTTAAGGCATGGAGGACAAGTAGTGGCATGCAGGTGACACGTATAGATGTGGGTGGCAAGCAATAGGGATGTGTGTGCATGTGTCTCTCTCTATGTGTGTGTGCGCGCACATGTATGTGCACTTACATTGCATTGAGGCATATGCATGGCACATTCAAGGTTCCCCCTCAAGAGCCTGACTCGATGCATTACAACCAATCAAACTAGCTTACCAACCTTATTATTACTATTTATTTGACGGAGGTAGAGACAAAGGTACATGGATCTTAGAGAAAAGGTAAGTGTGGTAAATTATGTAAGAAGTGAAGTGCATTTTATAAGGAAATATCTATAAGCATGTATAGAACGCATACAAGCACTTTGACCAAACGATCATAAGAGTTCTTTAGAGATATAGTTTAGGATTGATCTTATTAACGTTATTCTTATATATCAAAGAGAACCATGATCTCATATATTGCATTTTTGCACATTCAATATTGTATTAGTCAAAGTAGCCAAAGCTTTCAAAGTTCACACTATGTTTCTTATATATAACCTCCCATGAACACTCTATTGCCACACATGCTTATGATTCATACTAGAATACCAATGCAAAGCACCAAGAGGATCTAGGCGCAGAGTGCCTAGTTTTGTGTAAGAATCCCAAGTGTAAGGCAAAAGGTTTATGTGGTATAAGGGTTCACACAAATGTATCATCATATCTTGATATTCATAGAGAGAGGTCAAGGTAACAAGAAACCAACTACAAAAAACCACAACATTTGCTCCAATTATTTTTAGTAGAAAAGCTTAGATCCCTTATGTATAGAGTATCAAGCATGGAGTTACCAAGTTCTAATACCAATTAGCCAGTTTTCATCACAACCATGGTGGTTAGTCAAAAAGAGGTCCCCCTTTATACCAAATCCTATAATGCAAAGGCATATCCATCTCAGTTTAGCTTTTTTTTTTAATAAAACCAAGTATATTGTTAACTCTATGACACAATTTCCATCGAGTGCTAGGATCAACCCCAAATTTGAGAGCTCTCTCCATAGGAAGGGCATTAGGCTAGGAGGCGACAAGGGTGCCCAGGGGGACTCTGGTTATAAATTCATTGGCGTGGACGACCAACCTAACCCCTACGAGCTCGAGATGGTCTTTTTGGAAGGCCTTGATACTAGATAAGGGTAGATTGGGGGATTATGTCCATAGTACTTGGATACAGATATCTAGACACTTTGAATATAGCTCTCAATGTAAGGGAATCGATGTTGGCATAGCATTGCACCTTGGACAAGATATGGATAAATACATCGTTTGCAAATGTTTTTAAAATATTGTTTGAAATTGTATTTGTAACCATGCCTAATTTACATGAATTAACATTGTTTAAAGG